>NW_026108196.1:0-14826 GCF_022539315.1 Serinus canaria | reverse complement strand
CAGTCCTGATTCTGGCCTTGATCCCAGCCCCAGTCCCAGCTCTGATCCCAGTCCCAATCCTGGTCCTGATCCCGGCTTCAGGCTCCAATCCCGGTCCTGATTCTGGCCTTGATCCCAGCCCCACCCCCGGCTCTGATCCCAATCCCGATCCCGATTCCGACTCCAATCCCAGCCCCGATCCCGGATCCCCATCCCGGGCCGGCCCCCGCCCCTGATCCCAATCCCAATCCCAATCCCAATCCCAATCCCAATCCCAATCCCAATCCCAATCCCAATCCCAATCCCAATCCCAATCCCTGCTGGGAATCTCCAAACCAACCCCACTGCGCTTTTTTGGGGTGGAGCCAGCGGTGGGCGGGAAAAGCCCCGTCCCCGCCCTGTCCCCGCTGCCGGGAGGTGACACCGGGGACAGGGATGTGGGACACAGTGTCCACTGGCTGTGGGACATCTGGGATGGGACCGAGGTGGCCTCGGGGACCTGCGGGGTCCTTGGAGCAGAGCCCGTGTCCCCAAGGAATTGCCACCCAGCCCAGGGTGACGCTTGGCTGTCCCCAGGGATCCCATGGATGTGGCAGCGCCCAGTTGTCCCCAAATGGAGGGTGGCACCTCTTGGAGCAATCCTTGTCCCTGTCCCCTGTCAGGGTCTGGAGCCCCCGGGAAAGAAAAATCCCAACAACAACAAAATAAGGGAATTTGGGGACACCGAGGATGTCCCTGAGGACAAGGAATTGTCACCTCCCCCAGCCACTGAGGGGACACCTGGGTGTGGCCTCGCCCCCTTTGGGAAAGGGCCGGGGACAGGATGGGGACGTTGGGGACGAGGAGGGGACACGGTACCTTCCGGCAGGGAGGTGACGCTGATGATGCGCAGGTTGGGGTTGGGGACAGGGAGGGGACAAATGTCCTTCCCCAGGCTCGGCACGGGGGGCAGCACGAAGGTGATCTCGTACTTGTGCAGGATCTTCAGGAATCCCACCTGGAAAAGCGGGATAGGGGGTGACACCGCGGCTGGGGTGCCATTGTCACCCCCCCCCCCCCTTGGGGACAAGGGACACTGGAGAGTCCCCAGGAAGGTGAGGGTGGCACCTGGAGAGGGGGAATTGCATCCTAAACATTCCCACTGCTAAATCCCTTTGGGGGGGGGAAGGGATTGGTGCCCTAAAAAAAAATTCAGGGAATAATAAAGAGGAGATAATTTAGGAAATAATTGGGATAATTTCGGGAATAAATCGGGAAAAGGGAACAAACAGGATGATTTGGTCCAAAAAAAACGCAGGAAAAATAGGGAATTTTGGGAGGAAATTTTAGGAATTGGGACCCGTGGATGTCACAGGAGCAGGGAGAGGTTTTCCAGCTGTCCCTGGAAAAGGCAGGAGCGCCTCTTCCCATGGAATTTTCCCGCTGTCGTGACAAAAAGCAGAGCCCTGCAGAGCCTTGGAAAAATCCATTTTGGGAAGGGAACGATCCCCAAGGGGAAAAACATCCGGGGCCAGGATCCGGAGGGTGGAATTCCCAAAATCCCCCAGGGGCTGGGATCATCCCAAAGAGCCGGAAAAGGATCCGGGGAGAACCTTCCAGAGCCTAAAGGGGCTCCAGGAGAGCTGGAGAGGGACTGGGGGGACAAGGACACAGGGAATGGGGGGACACTTGGGGTGGGATTTTGGGAAGGAATTCCCGGCTGGGCTGAAATTCCCCATTTTTTCCTGTGGATTCCTGGCAGTGCCCAAGGAATCAGGACGAGCCCCAAGCTCTTTTCTCCCCCCCCCCCCCCAAAACCATTTTGGGGATTGATCCCTTTAAAATCCCGGGAAAAAAAAACCCCAGGATCTTTTCCCAGGCACATCCCAAGCCCAGTGGGGACCCCTCCCCGTGTCCCCGTGTCCCCGTGTCCCCGTGGGTGGCACTGCCACCCCCTCGTCATGCGGTGGGAAAACAGCGAGGGCCGCCCCCGGAGGCAGCGCCGGATTTGGGATGGAATTCCGGCCACGAGGCTGTGACTCAGCGCTGGTGGCAGCTGCAGGTGCCACACGTTGGTGGCACCGCGGGTGGCTCCCTGTCCCCTCCGCTGGCACCGCCCCCGCAGCCGTGCCACCCACGGGAATGTGGCCGGGAAAAGCTGGGAATGGCCCTGGAGGGATCCAGACCAGCCCAAAACTGTGCCCAGAGGGGACAGTGCCACGTGTCCCCCGTGTCCCCAAAGCCACCCGAACGTGGCGCTGGGTTTGGGGGACAATTTGGTGCCCTCGGGGATGACACGGAATTCTGGGGTGGCAGCGCCTCAAAATCCGGAAATTTTCAGGATTTGGGAGCCCCCAAGTCCCCAGGGGACGGTGACATTCCCCGCTGTCCCCTGTCCCCACCTTGACCAGGAAGTGGCCGTCCTTGTCCTGTGTCACCATCACGGCCGAGTCGTGCAGCTGCTCCTGGAAGTGGACGTGGCCCTGTGTCCCCTCCTGGTGGTGGCCCTGCGTCCCCTCGGGGGTGAAGCGCACTGCTGTCCCCTTCCCCTTGCTGCCTGCAGGTGACAAAGGCCCCGGTCACAGCCGTGTCCCCAAGGGAGGTGGCCTCGAGTTGGGGACAAGGGGTGGAGCGTGGTGGCACCAGGAGAGGCTTCCCTGTCACCCTGTCCCAGTGTCACCTGGGACACAGGGCACCTGTGGGGACAGCCAGCTCCTCTCCGAGCAGGGACCTGCCACCAGGCCATGCCCAGAAGGTCCCCAAGTGTCCCCAAATGTCCCCAAGTGTCCCCAGGCTCGACAGACTCCACTCCCTCCAGTGATGGACTTAGGACAAGTGACACAGGCTGGGGACACAAGGACACAGGTGACCGGTGGGCAGGGGACAGGTGAGAAGCAGAGAGAGCATGGAAGTGCCACCAGCCCATGCCCAGAGGGTCCCTAAGTGTCCCCAAATGCCCCCAAGTGTCCCCAAGTGTCCCCAGGCTCGGCAGACTCCGCTCCCTCCTGTGATGTCCTTAGGACAAGTGACACTGGCTGGGGACACGGGGACATGAGGCAGGGGACAGGTGAGAAGGGGGCAGAGTGTGGAAGTGCCACCAGCTGATGTCCAGAGGGTCCCCAAGTGTGCCAAAGTGTCCCCAAGTGTCCCCAAGCATCCCCAGGCTCGGCAGACTCCGCTCCCTCCTCTGATGTCCTTAGGACAAGTGACACAGGGACAGAGGGACACAGGTGACAAGTGACACAGCCAGCTCCCCTCTGAGAAGGGAAGTGCCACCAGCTGATGTCCAGAGGGTCCCCGAGTGTCCCCAAGCGTCCCCAGGCTCGGCAGACTCCGCTCCCTCCTCGGGCTGCGCGGTGCCACCGGTAAGGTGACACAGGGGAGGTGACACGGCTGGGACAAGGCCAGCAGGACAGGCCACACGGCAGCGCCGGGGCCCTGCCACCAGCTTGGGGACAGCGCTGTCCCCACGGAGGCCCAAATCCCGTGGGATTTTCCACGTGCGCCGCTTCCATGGAAAATCCGCCCCTTCCTCCTCCTCCTCCTCCTCCTCCTCCTCCTCCTCCTCCTCCCGCCGAGCCCCGCTCCCAGCTGGCAGCAGATTGTCACCGCCGCCAGCAGCAGATTGTCGCCTCCCTTGTCGCCTGAAGAAAAGGCTCTTTGTGCTGGCAGCGCCGGGAATCCCGGGATTTAATGAGCCGGGATTTAATGAGCCCGGGTTTAATGAGCCGGGATTAAGGCCCCGCCATTGTTCGGCCCCAAAGTCCCTCCCGCACTCCCGGGGGGACAGCGAGGGACACGGTGACAGCGTGGGGACACACGTGGGGACGCGCGGGGGACCCTCCTGGGTGGCGCCGCGGCGATCCCGAAGGATCCGCGCGGATCCCAAATCCCGAATCCCGATCCCAGCCCGGGGATCCCTCGATAATCCCAAATCCCTTCGTCACCCTGGTGGCACTTGGGGACATCTGGGCGTCCCCTCCCGCCACGGGGACTCTGGGGAGGGCGGGATTGGAGAGGGAGGAAGGCGGGAATTGGGGTGTCCCGGGATTTGGGGTGTCCCGGGATTTGGGGTGTCCCAGCTCGGTGACTGGGGGTGGCCTCGGGAGGGGACAGCAGGGACCAGCAGGGGTGGCAGCCTGGGATTTGTGGGATCAGGGAATCCCTTGGATCTGGGATTTCTGGGATCTGGGATTTAAGGGATTAGGGGATCTGCTGGATTGGGGGATTTATGGAATCTGGGATTTGTGGGATCAGGGATTTCTGGGAGCAGGGAATTTCCTGGATTGGGGATTTATGGGATCTGGGATTCCCTTGGATTTGGGATTTATGGGATTAGGTAATCTCCTAGATCTGGGGTTTGTGGGATCTGGGATTTATGGGATTAGGGACTCTGCAGGATTGGGGATTTATGGAATCTGGGATTTGTGGGACCTGGGATTTGTAGGAGCAGGGATTTCTGGGAGCAGGGAATTTCCTGGATTGGGGGTTTATGGGATCTGGGATTTGTGGGATCACAGAATCCCTTGGATCTGGGATTCCCTTGGATTTGGGATTCCCTTGGATTTGGGATTTATGGCACTAGGTAATCTCCTAGATCTGGGATTTGTGGGATCAGGGATTCCCTTGGATCTGGGATTTCTTTGAGCAGCAAATCCCCTTGATTTGGGATTTGTGGGATCTAGGAATCCCTTGGATCTGGGATTTCTGGGATTAAGGAATCCCTTGGATCTGGGATTTCTGGGATCAGAACCTGCTGGACTCTCGGGGTCACCGCGTCCCCCCAGGGGTCTCAGGGTCCCTTCCAGGATGTCCCCAATCCCTTTTTTTTCCCCCTGGGAATCTCCCGGGGCTCTCCCGGCCTCACCCCAGGGAAATTCCTGAAGCGGAATCCCACAGAGATCCCTCGGGATTTGTCTCACCCCAAAGCGATTTCGGGGTCCCTCAAATCCCTGGAGAGGGAACGGGGACAGAGAGACCCCAAAAGCTCCGGGAAAACCCCAAATCCCGGGATCAGGGAGGGGATGTGGGACTCACCCTTGCCGGCTGTCGCCATCTGTCCCCTGCGCCGTCCGGCGATGTCGCTGTCCCCAATTTCAGCGGCCGGGGGGCATCGTCCGGGAATTCTGCGGGAATGGGGTGGGAATGGGAAGGCGCCAATGCCGTCCCATATTCCCATCCCATGGCGGGGACAGTGGTGGCCCCGTGGTGGCCCCGAGGTGGCCCCGAGGTGGCGGGGAGGAGCCAGCGGCCGCCCCAGGGCCTGGAATGGGCATTCCCTCATCCCAAATCTCCGGGAAAAGCGGGAATTAGGGAATTCCCTCCCCCCTCCAAAAAACACCTCCGAGGTTTGGGATTGTTTTCCGGATTCCCGGCGCAGATCCCAAACTTGGAGCCCTTTCCCGAATGGTTTTTCCCGGGATAAACGAGAGATCGGATCCCAAACTTGGAGCCCTTTCCCGAACGTTTTTTCCCGGGATAAGCGCGCGGAGACGCCACCGCCAGCCGGGAATTCGGGATGTGACATCCCAAAAAAAAAAAAAAAACCCAAAAAAACCCAAACCAAACCCCGGGATGGAATTGGAGGGTCAAACCTCCTCCTCCTCCTTCTCGGGATCGCCCCATGGGGCCGGGAATGCCGGCAGGGATTGGGAAGTGGAAACCCCAAAACGCCGAGAAATCCATGGGGGGGGGGGGAACCCCAAAATTTCGGGATAGAAACGGGATAAAAGAAAACCGAGCTGGAATGGAAGGGGGGAGCCTCTCCCGAGGCGGAGGAAATCCAGGGATTTGGGGCGTCCCAAGCCATGGGCGGGGTGGGAAGGAGAGGTGTCGCCAAGCTCAGGACGGGGGTGACAGGACCCCAGGAGGGGACACCGCGAGGGGACAGCGCGGCCGCGATTGTCCCCACCCCCCTTTCCCGGCGCGGTTTCACCTCCGCCACCTCCCGCGGCCCGCCGGCCCCTCCGCGGGGCTACCCCGGTGTCTCTGCCACCCCGCGGTGTCCCCGGTGCCCCGCGGTGTCCCCCAGTGTCCCCCCGGTGTCGCCGTGCCCCGCTCACCCCGCCGCTCCCGCTGCCCGCTTCCCGCTGCGGGGACACGCCCCCTCGCTCCTATTGGCTGCCGCGCCCCCACCTCGCTCTGCCATTGGTGGGCGCGCACGCCGGTCACGCCTCCAGGCCGCGCCCCAGGCGGTGCTTAACGGGCGTTGCTAAGGGGCGGGATTGTTGCTAGGGGGCGGGGATAGGGGCGGGGCAGCCAATGAGGAAGGGCGAGCGCGCCGCGGGGCGCCCCCTGGTGGGCGGTGGGGAGGAGCGGGGGCGTTGCCATGGGAACGGGGCGGGGTGGGGGAGGGGCCTTCCCTTCCCTTCCCTTCCCTTCCCTTCCCTTCCCCTGTCCCTTCCCTTCCCGTCCCTCCCTTCCCGGCCCTTCCCTTCCCTGGTCCCTTCCCTTCCCTTCCCTTCCCTTCCCTTCCCTTCCCTTCCCTTCCCTTCCCTTCCCTTCCCGTCCCTTCCCTTCCCTTCCCTTCCCTTCCCTTCCCTTCCCAAACCTTCCCAAACCTTCCCTTCCCTCTCCATCCCCTCTCAGCTCCATCCCATCCATCTCATCCCAAACAATTCCAATTCCTTCCTCTCCAATTCCATCCCCTCCCCATCTCATTTTCCCTCATCCCAGTTCCATCCCATCCTACCCCATTTCATCCCAATTCCTTCCCATCCCAATTCCATCCATCCATCCCAATCCCAATCCCAATCCCAATCCCACCCGTTCCCTGCTGCCCGCCCATCCTGGGGACATCCAGCCCTGTCCCTCCTGTCCCCATCCCGAGCTCCGTGTCCCTTCCCACTGGGACAGGGGACAGGGAACGCCGCCAGTTCCCATCTGGAGAGCGCCGGGATTGTCCCCCGGGAACGCCGGGGGGACAGCGGGGTCAGGGGACACGTGAGGGACAGAGGGGACACGTGAGGGACAGAGGGGACAATGTCACCCCCGGGGCGCTGCTCCAGCTGCTGGAACGCTTAAAATCCCGGGATCCTCATTCCCAGAAACCTGGGATCAACATTCCCAGCGGTCCCCAGAGCCCCGGCTGTGTCCTTGTCACCGGGTCCTTGTGACATCACACCCGCCTTGTCCCCAAGGGAGGGGACACCCGGCCCCGGCTCGTCCCTCCATTCCCACGTCGGCCGAAAATTCCAGGTTTTCCCTACAAAGCCCCTCTGGCACGGGGACGGTCCCCAGAGCCACCCCTGGGCGTGCGGATGTCACCTGGAGGAGGGGGGAGGGGGACACGGGGGATGTCGCTGTCACCTCCCGGCGCCGGGCGCGGATTTGCTCCGGGTTTACAAAAACAACGGGATTTGGGAAGGGATTAAATCCCGGCGGGCACCGGGCGGGAGGAGCGGCCGCGTGTCCCCAGGGTGTCCCCAGGGTGTCCCCAGGGTGTCCCCAGGGTGTCCCCATGGCCTCTCCACAATGTCCCCACGATGTCCCCATGCTGTTCCCATGGTGTCCCTAGGCTGTCCCCATGCTGTCCCCATGGTGTCCCCATGGTGTCGCCACCGTGTCCCCACAGTGTCCCCATGATGTTCCCATGCTGTCCCAATGGTGTCCCCACGGTGTCCCCACAGTGTCCCCACACTGCCATCCTCTCCCTGCTGTCCCCTCTCTGGTATCCCCATGGTGTCCCCACCCTGATGTCCCCCACAGTGTCCCCATCATGTCCCCACAATGTCTCCACTCTGCTGTCCCCACAGTGTCCCCACCTTGATGTTCCTGCCCTGGTGTCTTCACACCAATGTCCCCCACAGTGTCCCCTCAGTGTCCCCACACTGCCACCTCCACAGTGCTGTCCCCGCCCTGCTGTCCCCACAGCCATGTCCCCATAGTGCCACCTCCACAGTAATGTCCCCGTATGCCACCTCTACCCTGCTGTCCCCACAGTTCCACCCCCTCCCTGCTGTCCCCACATGTCCCCAGTGGCCCCAGTGTCCCCTCAGTGTCCCCAGTGTCTTCCCATGTCCCCAGCATCCCCAGCGTCCCCAGTGTCCCTACAGTGTCCCCACATGTCCCCAGTGTTCCCTCAGTGTCCCCGCTGTCCCCTCAGTGTCCCCATTGTCCCCCCAGCGTCCCCAGTGTCCCCTCAGTGTCCCTTCAGTGTCTCCAGTGTCCCCAGTGTCCCCTCAGTGTCCCCAGTGTCCCTACATGTCCCCACATGTCCCCAGTGTCCCCCCATGTCCCCAGTGTCCCCGCAGTGTCCCCACATGTCCCCAGTGTCTCCAGTGTCCCCAGATGTCCTCAGTGTCCCTTCAGTGTCCCCCCAGTGTCCCCAGTGTCCCCCCATGTCCCCTCAGTGTCCCCAATGTCCCCCCATGCCCCCAGTGTCCCCCCATGTCCCCTCAGTGTCCCCAGTGTCCCTACAGTGTCCCCCCAGTGTCCCCACAGTGTCCCCAGTGTCCCCACAGTGTCCCCCCAGTGTCCCCCCAGTGTCCCCTCAGTGTCCCCTCAGTGTCCCCAGTGTCCCTACAGTGTCCCCCCAGTGTCCCCCCAGCGTCCCCTCACTGTCCCCAGTGTCCCCCCAGTGTCCCCTCAGTGTCCCCAGTGTCCCCTCACGGCCGCTCTGGCCCCTCCAGGATCCAACTCTTTATTCCCAGCGCCGCCGCCGCTCCGGGCTCCGGGCTGTCCCCGAGCTGTCCCCGAGCTGTCCCCGGGCTGTCCCCGAGCTGTCCCAGGGCTGTGCCCGGGCTGTCCCCGCGGTGCCACCCCGCGGTGTCGCTGTCGCCTGTCAGCGGCGCTGGCCCTGGAGCTGCTGCAGCCGCTGGCTCAGGTCGTCGATGCGGAGATTCTTGAGGAGCAGGAGCTGCTCCAGCCGCCCCACCTTGGCCTGCAGGATCTGCGGGGGGGGAGACGGATCCCAAATCCCAAAATCCTGAAATCCCAAATCCCCAAAATCCCAAATCCCCAAAACCCCGAAATCCCAAACCCCCAAAATTCCGAAACCCCAAAATCCCCAAATCCCAAAATCCCCTAAATCCCAAAATCCCAAATCCCCAAAACCCCAAAATCCCGAAATCCCGAAATCCCAAAACTCCAAAATCCTGAAATCCCAAATCCCCAAAATCCCAAAACCCCGAAACCCCAAAATCCCGAAATCCCAAAATCCCAAAATCCCCAAATCCCAAAACCCCGAATCCCCAAAACCCGAAATCCCGAAATCCTGAAATCCTGAAATCCCAAATCCCCAAAATCCTGAAATCCCAAACAAAATCCCAAAACCTCAAATCCCGAAAACCCCAAAATCCCCAAATCCCCAAATCCCAAACCCATTCCAAGGGGTCTTCCCGGAGCAGGGAATTTTGAGTTTTTTTCCCTACAGGAATTTTGAGGTTTTTTCCCTACAGGAATTTTGGGGTTTTTTCCCTACAGGAATTTTGGGGTTTTTTTTCTTACAGGAATTTTTGGGTTTTTTTTTCCCAGACGAATTTTGGGGTTTTTTTCCCCACTGAGGAGAAGAGATGGATTTGGGATTCTGATCCTTTTCCCATTAAAAATAAATAAATAAATAAATAAATAAATAAATAAAAAGGAATTCCAGAATATCCCACTGTTCCAATTCCCGGATATCCCAAAGGACTCCAGCCCTTCCCGAAATTTATATCTGTGGCAGGAAAAAAATCGGGATTGGAGGGGAAATAAACCAGGAAGGGAGGATCGGGAAAAACCGGGAAAAACCGGGAAAAACGAGAAAAACCGGGAAAAGGGGGACAGGGTAAAACCGGGAAAATTCGGGAAAAGCTGGGAAAGAGGGACAGGGAAAAATTTAGGGAAGAAGGGACAGGGAAAGCTGGGAAAGAGGGATCGGGAAAAACCGGGAAAGGGGGACAGGGAAAATCCGGGAAAAGCTGGGAAGGAGGGACAGGGAAAAATTTAGGGAAGGAGGAACCGGGGAAAGCCGGAAAAGGGGGACAGGGAGAATTTTAGGGAAGAAGGGACAGGGAAAATCCGGAAAGGGGGACAGGGAATAATTTATGGGAAGAAGGGACACGGAAAAAAACAGGAGAAACCGGGAAAAACCGGGAAAAACCGGGAAAAACCAGGAAGGAAGGACAGGGAGGATTTTAGGGAAGAAGGGACAGGGAAAAGCCGGGAAGGAGGGATTGGGAAAAACTGGGACAGGGGGACAGGGAAAAGCCGGGAAAGGGGAACAGGGAAAATTTTAGGGAAGAAAGGACCGGGAAAAGCCGGGAAGGGGGAATCGGGAAAAGCCGGCAAAGGGGATAGGGAAAAACCGGGAAAAGCCGGGAATAGGGGACACGGGAAAGGCGGGAAATGGGGACAGGAAAGTTTTGGGAATAGGGGACAGAAAAATTTTGGGAAGAAGGGACAGGGAAAAGGCGGGAACAGGGGACAGGGAAAAGGCGGGAAGGAGGGCGCGGGGACAGGCCAGTGTCGCGCGTGTCCCCCCGGGATGTCCCCGCGCATCCGGGATCTCTCCGGAGCCCGGGATTTGGGATGGGCTCACCTGGATCGTGTCCCGCGCCAGCTGCAGCGCCTGCTCGCGCTCCGCCAGCTGCTGTCGCATGTCCCCAAGGCCAGCCCCGGTCTGCGCCGGCACTGTCACTGTCACCCCCCTGGCGCGGGGACACGGCCGCGGGGACAGCGCTGAGCCGTGGCCCCCGCAGGGGAGGTCCCCAAATGCTGTCCCCCGATCCCATGGGAATGTCCTGATCTCCCGCGGGGACACTCGGGGACACTCGGGGACACCCAGAGCCACTGCAGTGACACCCCCCAAACCCCACAGGGAACCCCTGACCCACAAAAGGACCCCAAATCCCTATGGGGAAACCCTGACCCTCATGGGGACACCCCGAACCCTTCACAGGGACCCCAAACCCTCATGGGGACACCCCAAATCCCTATGGGGACACCCCAAACCCCCACAGGAACCCCCCAAACCCCACAGGGACCCCCCAAATCCCCGCAGGGACCCCAGATCCTTATGGGGACACCCCAAACCCTCACAGGGATTCCCCAAACCCTCACAGGGACCCCAAACCCCACAGGGATCCCCCAAATCCTCTCAGGGACCCCAAACCCTCACAGGGACCCCAAACCTTCACAGTGACCCCAAACCCCACAGGGACCCCAAACCCTCACAGGGACCCCAAACCCTCATGGGGACACCCCAAACCCCACAGGGACCCCCCAAACCTTCACAGTGACCCCAAACACCACAGGGACCCCAAAACCCTCACAGGGACCCCAAACCCTTATGGGGACACCCCAAGCACCACAGTGACCCCCGTACCCCAAACGTTCCCAGTGACCCCAAACACCACAGGGACCCCAAACCCCACAGGGACCCCAAACCATCACGGGGATCCCCCAAACCCCCCAGCGTCCCCCCTCCCAAATCCCTCACAGTGACCCCAAACCCTACAGAGACCCCCTGACCCTACAGGGGACACCCAAACCCACAGTGACCCCCAAAACCCTCACAGTGACCCCAAACCCCACAGTGACCCCCAAAACCCTCACATTGACCCCAAACTCTAGCCGGGACCCCCCACCCCCACAGTAAACCCCACCCCGCCCCAAGCCCTCACAGTGATTCCAAACCCCATAGAGACCCCAAAGCACCACAGGGACCCCCAGACCCCACAAGGGGACGCCCAAAACCCTACAGTGACCCTCCCCAAGCCCTCACAGTGATCCCAAACCTCAAAGAGCCCCCCAACCCCACAGTGACCCCCACAAACCCTCACAGGGACCCCCAAACCATCAAAGAGCCCCCAAACCCTCACACAGTGACCCCAAACCATCAAAGAGCCCCCCAACCCTCACAGTGACCCCAAACCCTCACAGTGACCCCAAACCCCACAGTGACCCCCCCAAACCCTCACAGTGACCCCCAAACCATCAAAGAGCCCCCCCCATACCCCATAGGGACCCCCCAAGCCCTCACAGTGACCCCAAACCATCAAAGAGCCCCCCAAACCCGACGTGACCCCCAAACCCTCACAGTGACCCCCAAACCATCACGAGCCCCCCCAAACCCTACAGTGACCCCCAAAACCCTCACAGTGACCCCAAACCCTACAGAGACCCCCTGACCCCCACAGGGGACACCCAAACCCTACAGTGACCCCCAAAACCCTCACAGTGACCCCAAACCCCACAGTGACCCCCAAAACCCTCACAGTGACCCCAAACTCTAGCCGGGACCCCCCACCCCCACAGTAAACCCCACCCCCCCACCCCGCCCCAAGCCCTCACAGTGATTCCAAACCCCATAGAGACCCCAAAGCACCACAGGGACCCCCAGACCCCACAGGGGACGCCCAAACCCTACAGTGACCCTCCCCAAACGCTCACAGTGACCCCAAACCATCAAAGAGCCCCCCAAACCCCACAGTGACCCCCAAAACCCTCACAGGGACCCCCAAACCATCAAGAGCCCCCAAACCCTCACAGTGACCCCAAACCATCAAAGAGCCCCCAAACCCTCACAGTGACCCCCAAACCATCAAAGGCCCCCCAAACCCTCACAGTGACCCCAAACCATCAAAGAGCCCCCCAGACCCATAGGGACCCCCCAAGCCCTCACAGTGACCCCAAACCATCAAAGAGCCCCCCAAACCCGACCGTGACCCCCAAACCTCCCAGTGACCGCCAAACCATCAAAGAGCCCCCCCAAACCCCACAGTGACCCCCCAAACCCTCACAGTGACCCCAAACCACCACAGGAACCCCTGAGCCCCCCCAGTGGCTCCCAAACCCCATAGAGACCCCAAACCACCACAGGGACCCCCAGACCCCACAGATGACACCCAAACCCCACAGAGATCCCCCCCCCAAACCCTCACAGTGACCCCAAACCACCACAGGAACCCCTGAGCCCCCCCAGTGGCTCCCAAACCCCACAAGGACCCCACAGTGACCCCACAAAGACCCCCTGACCCCAAAAGGGCCCCGTCCCCTGCCCAGCCCTCACCTGGCAGCGCCTTCCTGGCTGCAGCCCCTTCCCAAATCCCTCCGGAGCCTGGGCTGGCCTGGAAAACCCCGGAGGGACGGACAGACGGACAGATGGATGGATGGATGGATGGATGGATGGATGGATGGATGGATGGATGGATGGACTGGTGATGGAGGGATGGACTGATGGATGGGATTGAGGTGGACTGGATGGCTGGTTGGATGGCTGGATGGATGGATGGATGGATGGATGAGGATGGTGGATGGATGGATGGATGGATGGATGGATGGATGGATGGATGGATGGATGGATGGATGGATGGATGGATGGATGGATGGATGGATGGATGGATGGATGGATGGATGGATGGATGGATGGATGGATGGATGGATGGAGGGATGGGGGATGGATGGATGGATGATGGATGATGGATGGAGGATGGATGGATGGATGGATGGATGGATGGATGGGTGATGGATGGATGGATGGATGGATGGATGGATGGATGGATGGATGGATGGATGGATGGATGGATGGATGGATGGATGGATGGATGGATGGATGGATGGGAGGGATGGATGGATGGATGGATGGATGGATGGATGGATGAATGGATGGATGGATGGATGGATGGATGGGGGATGGATGGATGGATGGGGTCACCTGCCCCAACACCACTGTCCCCTCCAAGGACCCCAGAAAATCCCAGAGGGGGATTTTAGGATCCTTTATCCCCCATCCCTTACCTGTGTCCAGGTACCTGCCCTCATCCAGCGCTGCCGACTCTGCTGGGGGCTGAGGAGAGGCAGGAAAACCCCTGGGACACCTGGGACACCCCTGCCACCAGCCCAGGTGACCCCAACCTGGCCTGGGACACTTCCAGGAGCAGCCACAGCAAATCTGGGAATTCCAGCCCAGCCCCTGCCCACCCTCCCAGCCAGCAATTCCTTGCCCAGATCCCAGCCCAATCTCCCCTTTCCCAGTGGCAGCCATTCCCTGGCTCCTGTCCCTCTGTCCCTTGTCCCCAGTCCCTCTCCAGCTCTCCTGGAGTCCCTCCAGGAACTCGGAGGATTCCCTGGAATTTTTCCTTCTCCAGGGGAACATTCCCAGCTCTCCCAGCCTGGCTCCAGAGCAGAATCCAGGAACGATTTCTGTTGGGAATGACCCTAAATCCCACCAAGGGCTCATTCCCCTATCCCAGCTTTCCCCAAACCCTAATATCCAACCTTTCCCGGGATTCCCATTTTTGGGATTCCCTCCCCATTTTTGGGATTCGCTCCCCATTTCTGGGGTTTGCTCCCCATTTTTGGGATTCCCTCCCTATTTTTGGGATTCCCTCCCTATTTTTGGGATTCCCTCCCCATTTTTGGGATTCCCTCCCCATTTTTGGGATTCCCTCCCCATTTTTGGGATTCCCTCCCCATTTTTGGGATTCCCTCCCTATTTTTGGGATTCCCTCCCCATTTTTGGGATTCCCTCACCTTCCCAGCCCCTCCCTGGCCGCTCCGCTGCCTCTGGAGGATTTTGTCCCGCAGGAGCTGCAGGAGCTGCTCGGCCGCTCCCGGCTGGCTCCGCACCAGCCCCTGGATCAGCTCCTCGGGCAGCCGCAGGTGCAGCTTGCTCAGCACTTTCCTGGAATTCGGGATCCGTGGGACAGCCCGGGAGGGGACACAGAGGGGACACAGGGGGACACAGAGGGACATGGGGCACCGGGGACCCCAAGGGACGTGGGGCACAGAGAGAGAGGGACACAGAGAAACACAGGGACAGAGGGGACAGAGAGGGAGATGGAAAACAGGGACACAGAGGGACACGGGGGGACATGGGACACAGGGGACAGAGAGGGACATGGGACACAGGGGGACACAGAGGGACACAGAGGGATAGAGATGGAC
>NW_026108195.1:0-14841 GCF_022539315.1 Serinus canaria | reverse complement strand
AAATTGAGGTAAATTTTATGCAGACAGCTAGCACGAGAAAATGCGAATGACGATTGTAAGCAAATTATTGATTCTTTGCCAGGAGATCCCTTGCTGTCTGATCTTGTAGTTGCTTGCTCAAAGGTTGGTTCGGCTGAAGATAAAATGGCTGCTTTGGCAAGATTCATGAAGTCCTCACCCAGATGTTCTGCTTGTGAAGGATCAGGGCATGTGAAGACCCAATGCCCTCAAACTGCTGGACGATGTGCACACTCTAGGGTAATTTGGACCAGTAAAGTGCCTTGTTATCTGTCGTGGTTTGAGAGGAAATTAAGTTTTTTTTGGGATGGTGTGGTCACGCCAATCGGTGTTCAGATTTTAATATTGGCACCTGGTTTGTCCACTGAGGGCATGGATATGCCTCTGAGAACACAGGGGGTTAAAAGCTGTGAACTCCCAGGGGAAACTCTCTTTGGGTTCCGGTCTTGGAAGAGAACAGACCTTCCCCTGTCCGGCTCTGAGCTGGGCAGGGGAGGGGAGCCATGCGGCCGGAGGGAGGTAGGCCAGGCCTGGGCCGAAGGGTAGAGGAGAGCATTGCAAGGGCTTCGGGCAGCCATCCCCCATTCCCCCACCCCCAGAGGGAGAGAGAGCGAGAGTCTGTGCCTGTTGTGATAGCGCGGCCGGCGTGAAGGAGAAGGGGGGGGTGCCCATCAGGGCAGCCAGGCGTGGGAGCTCATGAAGCAAACGGGCAGAGCCTGGGACTTTTAACCCTTCTTGGGATGATGGAAACCTTGCAAATGCTGATTCTTCCTTAAGTTGAGGAGATAGAGTGAGATAGCAAGAAAATGGGCAAGTTAAAGACATTGAGAGAAGGTGAGAAGAATCCTAGGTGGAAGGAGATGATGGAGTGGCCTTTGGCTGGACTTTTTTCTTGAATAGCCATGACAGAACCCTTGAGTTCCTGTGACACAGAGACTGCATTCTAGGGGGAGGCAATGGCTCAGAGCCAGGAGAGTGCAGTGATGTGAAAGTGTGTGAACAGAGACGACGGGTGAGGAGGGTGGTGGTGGTGCCCTCCATCTTCGAAGAAGAAGAAGAGGAAGATGATCTCTGTTCAAGAGACCCCTCAGCCCCAGGGGGTGAAAATTTGGGGGGACAGGTGTCCCAAAAGGAGAGGGACTGTGCTCTTTTTTGGAACTGGGCAAAGCATCCTTAAAGGGAAAAACCCTAGAAGCATGTTGTGGTGCAAAGCTAGGTTCTTCCCCTCAGCTGTGACTACTTCCTCCTTGCTTGTCTCCTGCCCAGTTCCGGATTACTGTATTAAGATCTACATTTCAGGAAGGGCATCATGAGATTGGCAGAAGTTCAAAAGATGCCCTTCAGGCCTGCGGTCATTGGCCTGTCCAGATGTCATTGTTCCCTGAGATCCTCCCCCCCCCCCACCTTCCTGTGAGCTTAAAAGGCGTTGCGGCCATGCGGTCGGGGTCTGTTCGGAGCAGTACTGAGATTCGGAACTGTAATACCTTGGAATAAACTCTGGATTTAACTCTCCGGCAGAACACACTCTCTTCCTCTTCACTATCGCCTGGACTTTTCTACTAGAGGTAAACTGAGTTCTGCTTTGCATGGGCCTATCTCGAGTGCTTAATAGTAACTGCTTGCGAGCCGAAGGTGTCTCTGAGGAGAAATATCCCCAGTAGCCACTTGTAGCTCAAGAGAAAGCAACAGAAGCAGCTCTGGTCCATGTGCAGTGGTGAGAGCACTGGACATGGAAGGAAGAGGTCACGATGGCAAAATGTTCTCCGGGCGGTGCCACACGTGACACGGAAACACGAGAAGTTTTGACTGTTTCCTGGGTGAAGTCTGTGGTGCAAGAGGGACTCCTCTCTTCTCCAGGAATTGAGAGTTGATTATCTAAAGGGTGGTGATGGACTGAGAGCGAGTGATCTAAAGGGTGGTAACGGAATTAGGAAATTTGGTGGGGGTAGGAGGAGGAAATTTGGAAGGTTTTCATCCTGTGTTCTGTGTGTTTTTCCTTGTAGTTTTAGGTTAATAAAGTTTTTTTCTTTTAATCTTAAGTTGGAGCCTGCTCTGCTCTGTCTCTGATCACATCTCACAGTAGATACCAGGAAAAGAGGTATTCTCATGGAAGCGCTGGCATTGCGCCAGGCTCAAACCATGACATTATCGTTGTGGTAACTCTGGCCATATTGCTAAATTCTGTAAGTTAGGATCTTTTCCAGGTGGTCGACATGCGCAGGGAAACTAAAGGAGGAACGCGAAGGGGCTTGTGGAGATAGAAATACCCCTGATGACAATCGCGAGCCCTGCCAGCATTGCAAGGCCCTCCATTTGTGTCTGATACACAGGGGCCACGAGAGGCTCGGCAGGGATTGATATACCAGTAGCTGACACAGTAACTATTTTGACAAGAGGTATATGTAAAGTGCCTCTTGATGCTTATGGTCCTATAGGCCAAGGTTTGAGTGCCTTTTTTAATGGGAAGATCTAGTAGCACTATTCAAGGTATTAATGAGCATTTGGGTCTTATTGATTCTGATTATGTGGGACAAATTCAGGCGTTGGTGTCTGTTAGTGAGCCTCCTGTTGGGATTCAAAAAGGTACTTGTATTGTTCAACTTGTTCCTTTTATGAGTTGTGTTCCAACTGTAGTGGACCGGAGTTGTGGCACTGGAGGTTTTGGATCCACAGGACCACCTCAGGTTCTCTGAACTCAGAAGGTGACAGATGAGCATCCGGTAATACAATGTTTGGTCATCGCTAAGGGACGTCATCCAGAAACCACAACAATATCAGGTTTACTTGACACAGGAGCAAAAGTAACTATAATTTCACAGGGTTTTTGGCCTCCAACATAGCTCCTCACTCAATCAACCTTTGGAGTTGTTGGGTTAGGTGGGTCAACTGCTGGTGCTTTATCTGCGATCGCGATCACTGTAACACATCCGGAAGGCCAACAAGCTAACATCAGATTGTATGTTACTAATGCTCAACCTAATTTATGGGGATGTGATTGCTTAACCCAATGGGGTGTTAAAATTATCATAGATTTTTAGTGGGGGCCACTGGGATGCAGGGCTTTAAACGCCTGATTGTGTCCTTGACATGGCTGACAAATAAGCCTGTCTGGATTAATAAGTGGCCCCTGCCTACCAAAAAGCTTCTTGCCCTGCAAGGCTCAGTTGAAGAACAATTACTAGCTGGACATATTGAAAACTGATTTAGCCCATGGAATACACCTGTGTTTATAATAAAAAAGAAATCTGGTAAATGGAGACTTTTGCACGATTTATGGCAGATAAACGCTGTGATGGCCGCAATGGGTGCTTTACAATCAGGACTCCCAACACCTACAAGGATGGGAAATAATTATCATTGATTTGAAAGATTGCTTTTTTACAATTCCATTGGCTGATCAGGATAAGGAAAAATTTGCCTTTACTGTGCCTTCTGTAAATCATGAGGAACTGGCCCAAAGATATCAGTGGACCATTTTGCCTCAAGGAATGAGAAATTCTCCAGGTATTTGTCAATGGTTTGTGGCACAGGCTTTATCTAAGGTCCGAGAGCAATTTAGCAATTGTTATTGCTATCATTATATGGATGATATCTTGTTGGCATCCGAAAATAAACAACAATTGTTGGCTGTTGAACAATGTGCTGTGAAAAATTTAGAAGCCTTTGGTTTGGTTATCGCCCCGGAAAAAGTTCAAAGGCAGATGCCTTGGAAATATTTGGGGTTGATAATCACCAATACACAAATTGTGCCTCAACCTGTAAAATTGGACATTGATATTAAAACTGCTGTAGATGTGCATAAATTGGTTGGTGCAATAGGCTGGCTTAGGCCATACTTCGGGATAACCAATCATCAACTGCAATCTTTGTATGACTTATTATCAGGGATAACTTCCTCTACAGATGAGAGACATTTGACTGCTGCAGCAAAAAAGGCTGTAGAAGATATTGAATTGGCCTTGGCATCTAAATTTGTTACTAGGATGGATGTTTCTGTTGGTGTGCAATCATTTGTTTTGAGACATCATGAAATACCATGCGGATTGTTGTGTCAATGGAATGATGAATGGGAAGATAAATTGCATATTTTGGAGTGGATATTCTTGTCTTTCAGGTCCCGAAAAACTGCTCCAGGTCTGTATGAACTTTTTTGCAGACATCATCATTAAAGGTAGCAGACACTGCCATGAGATCTTAGTCCGTGATCCTGCCAAATAGAATATCATTTGCCTTCCCATCCAATTTTGAATTTTACTAAGACGATTCCTTTTCAGGGGAAACAACTTTGCTGTTCACTACCAGTGGATGGCGCAACAGTTTTTACAGATGGATCTGGAAGAACTGGAAAAGCTGCTGTAGCCTGGAAGAAAGATGACCGCCGGGAACAAGAAGTGATGGTTCAACAAGGGTCTCCTCAGTTAGTTGAACTTTGTGCCGTGCTTTCGGCATTTACTTTATTTCCTAGATCCGTAAATATAGTTACTGACTCTGTTTATGTTGCTAATTTAGTGAAGCAGTTGGATCAAGCTGTGTTGTATAATGTAAAGGAGAAACCATTATTTGTTATGTTGTTGAAACTGTGGACCATTATTCGAAATCGAAAGCATTCTTATTTTATTATGCATATTCGTGGCCATACATCGCTACCTGGATTTTTTGCTGAAGGTAATGCCTATGTGGATTCCCTTGTGGCTGCTTCAGCAGTAAAAACGGTGCCTAATGTGTTACAGCAAGCTGTTCTATCTCACCAATTCTTTCACCAGGGTGCTCAGGCACTACGGCAGCAATTTAAATTATCACGTAGTAAAGCAAAGTCAATTATTTCTTGTTGCCCTGATTGTCATTTGTCTCATGTTTCACAATATTACGGCACTAATCCTAGAGGCTTACTCCCTTTGCAAGAATGGCAAACAGATGTTAAAAAATGACTGATTTTGGCTGTTTAAAGTATGTTCATGTTACAATTAACACCTTTTCTCATGCCATGGTTGCCTCAGCATTGGCAAGTGAAACAGCTCGGGATGTTATTCGTCATTTCTGTCATGCCTTTTCCATCTTAGGCATGCCATCACATGTAAAGACGGATAATGGCCCGGCGTATGTTTCAAAGAAATTGCAAGTGTTTTTTCGTGCCTGGGGTGTTGGTCATTCTACTGGTATCCCTCATGCTTCGACAGGTCAAGCAATTATTGAACCTGCTCAGGGTGTGTTGAAGCGCCAGGTAAAAAATCAAAAAGGGGGAATGCAGAGGGAGTCGCCTCAAGTGAGATTAGACAAAGCCATTTATGTCTTAAACTTTTTGTGTCCTTTACCTGACTTACAAGTCTCTCCTATATTCTACCATTTTTCCTCTTTAAATCCAAAACAGACGAACTTTAAGAAAGAAATTAAGGTATGGGTGAAAGATTTAATCACGGGAAAGTGGACTGGCCCAGTGGAATTAGTAACATGGGGAAGAGGATACGCGTGTGTTTTAACAGAAAATGGCCCTCGTTGGGTCTCTGCCCGTTGTGTCAAACCTTATTTGGAGCGCACAGAAAAGGACAGAATGAGTGGTTCTACAGTGGGAGAAAAATGAGTAGGTAATTGCATTGGTTATAAGTTAGATGGAAGCATGGAACCTCAAGGAATGTGTGGTAAAGATGGTAATCCAAAACAGAGTAAAGGAAGTTACAGGCTTAAGTTGAAAAATCAAAATTTATATTAATGGATGTCACTTTTGCTTCATTTCCTTGAATTCTCTTATAGAGAGGTTGGTAGTATTGAAAAATGTGTCTTGAACCATTTCCATTTGCTGGGCACCGACAGTCCCAAAATAGGGAAATTTAATGTACCTAAGGGAGAAGTGTTGCCTTTGCATAGGAGTTGAATTAGTAGCTGAAGTCCACACTTTGAGCAACTAGGTTGGTTGCCTGTTATGAGAGCAGCAACCAGATGCAAGGTTAAGTGGATGCTACTTAGTTCTGAGTGGTGACTAGGCAGATGACTTGGTCTCTGACTCTGTGTAGGAGAAGGTTATTTGATTAGAGGTGAAGTCATCATTCTGCTACAAATGTGTCATCAGAAATTGCGAAGTCTGGAACGGTGTTTGAAGATCTGTCTTGATGTGCTTTGTTTGTATATGAACCTTAAGATTGTGAGGGTATGTGTTTTGAAGTTGGTAGAGGTTGGTTATTTGTAAGTGAATTAAGAATGGATCCTCCATCTGCTTGAATTTTTGCAAGGACCCTGCAGAAGTCCTTAGCAGTTGTATTTGCTGGTCAAATACAAAAAGGGGGAATTGTGGGAAAGACATTCTGTTCTCTTGAGCTAGCAAAGGCCTCCTGAAGAAAAGGAGAAGCCCCATTTCTCTCCTGAAGGAAGACCAAGGTTGTCACCATGGAGACAGAGTGGAGGAGAGAAAGTTAAGAGATATAGACTCTGGGTAGCTCACAGAGTGACGTAGCTCCCCAGTCACCTGTCGCCCTGATTTTCTAATATTTTCTAAGCCTTCTGATGTTTACCTCCTTGTGGAGAACTTTCTCACACACTTTCTGTAGATAACACATTGTTTTGCATTCCTTTATGGAGGAGGAGAAACTTGATGGACTGGTAGCTTGTCCAGTGGCATTGGAGAGGTGGCACTGTCACCCTCCAATCCACTGTCACTTTTGGAAAACTATAAATGTTGGGGTCAGAAAATAAACTCTCTCTTTTGCTCTTCACCTTGGAGCAGCGGTGTGCATCTGATTCTTTCGTGTTCAGTAGCGACAGTCACCTACAGGAAACTCTGTTTCTCTTATATGACCAATGGGCACGGAATGTGTATGCTGGATGGGTGTAAGTGTCTTGAAGAGTATAAAAGCAACGTTGCAAAAAGAAATTGCTCTCTTGCACCTTTTGATGGAGACGTGTACTTTTGTACCGTGTCGTACTCTATTATGACACCTTCAGTCAACAATGCCGAACCTGCTCAGAGGTATCAATGGAAGGTTTTGCCACAGGGCTGCTGCAACAGCCCGATTATTTGCCAATGGTATGTGGCTCAGGCCTTGTCCGGTGTGCGCGATCAGTTTCCTGATGAGTGTTGTTACCATTATATGGATGACATTCTGGTGGCGACACCCAACCAAGATGAGTTGCTGAGGATACCGCCTCAGCTGTTTGCTGCCCTGCATGCTTACGCGCTGCAGGTGGCCCTGGAGAAGGTCCAACAGCACCCTCCTTGGAAGTACTTGGGGGTCAAGATTCTTGACCAAACCATTCAGCATCAGGATGTCAGTTTTAGGATTCTATTCAGACTTTGAATGATAGCCAGAAGTTGATGGGTGTCATCAGTTGGTTGGGTCCTGTCCTAGGGTGACTGTTATCCCCATTCGTGTGTATGTAATTTATGCTGGATATTATGTTCTGTGCCTTTAAGACTGGCAGAGTGACAGTTTTGTTTTGGGCCTCTTATCAGCCACTCGGCGGGACATACAGATAGCACCAGTGCATGTTGCGGCTTTTTTGCTTTTTGCCCTGCTTTTTGCTTTCGCTCTTGCTTTTGCTTCGCTTCTGCTTTGCTTGCTCTTGCTTTTTCCCCCCCTTCTCATTAGTTACTTTAGCTAAACAGTCCAAATTCCTTTCTGGACTGTTCCCCCCACCCTGTTGGACCTGCTGACTGCTCCGGACTGGGATTCAGAACACGGAGACAGAGTTTACACCTTGTGACTGCAGAAGCTGCCTCAGCGCCGGAAGGACTGATAACAGCAAACCCCCAGGAGAGACTTTTCTGAATTTGTCATCTTTCTCAGAGCAGTGGAAGAGTGGTGTCATCTGGTATTGTTCATTGTGTGTGCTGGGGGGTGCTGTGATTGTCAAATAAACAGGTTCTTTCCACCTCTCTCCGAGGAATTCTTCCCGAACCAGTTGGGGAGGGGCCGTGCGGGTTTGCTTTTGGAGAAGCCCTTTTTGGGGATTCTCTCCCAAATTTGCCCTAAATTAGGACAAATTTTGGTGCCCAGAGTGTGGGGCTTGAGAGAGAGTGGAGAAACCCTGTTTTGAGTGCATTTTGGTTACCATTATTCTGTTTCAGTATAAAGCAGTTAATAGACATGCTTTTTGAATTCATAATGTCTATTGGGGTGAAGGCTTGCATGCATTTCTGGTACCTAAGGTTTTTTGAGATCTTAATACCTCTATGGTCCCTTGGTTTGTTTTCTTATCCAGAAATAGCTCTTGTATTGTCCCTAATACGTAGCTTTTACAGCAGAGGGGCAGTGACCAGAATAGCTATCCTGCTGGGCTTGGTAGTATTAGCTTGTAAGAAGTTTATAAACATGCTGGGGTCTGCTCCAAGTGTGAAAGGTTCATGGCTATGGTTATGCATCCAGCTTGTTAGAGGAAGAGCAGGGGGTGAGGCTTTTCAGCCTTTGCTTTCCTTCTTCTCATCTGAATCTGTTGCATCACTGCTGGAGAATGTTCAGTTTCCCCTGAATGTTAAAGAGACCATCTTTCTGGTACTCAATCTGGTAAGCTTGTTCTATATAGTCTGCTGCATCTCTAGAATGAGGGCTGAGATTTCTAGACGGGCTGATGAGATCCCTGACTCAGGAATAGACCCAGGTGTGGAAAATCCTAAGTGGTGTGGGAAATGGGAGAATATGGGCCAAATCCTGAAGGAATTCTCTGACCCTATAGTCTGGGACTTTCCCCATGAACAAATTCAGAACCCAGTTGAGGTGGGGAAATATCTGAAAGAGAAGTACCAGGATGACCCTAAAGAGAAAAAGATCACTGCAGTGAGCTGGGCCTTGGCATATGCTTATCGCACGTTGCTAGATATGGTTGGCCAGCAGACAGAGACAGGGGGGCAGGGAGACAAAGCAGCCAAGCTAGATAGTGAGCCTAAGCCAGCAGCTAAACCAATGGCTGTTGCTACCAGCACTAGAAGTAAGAAATGCACAGGCAAGACCAATCGACCAGTGGATGATGATGATGTTGATGCAGGAGAAGGACCCTCAGCACCTCCTGATGTAAAATCAGAAGTCAGAGCAGCAGGTGCCAGATCAGAAGCCAATATGGAGTCCTTTTCCCTGAAGGACCTCTGTGGCCTAAGGAAGGATTACACCCGGCGACCCGATGAATCCATAATTAGTTGGTTAGTCCGTCTCTGGGATGCTGCAGGCGAGGCCACAATTCTGGATGGCACTGAAGCCAGGCATTTGGGATCCCTGTCACATGATCCTGTTATCGACCAATGAATGATGAGGGGGGTTAATCCTCACAGCCTCTGGGCACGGGTCTTAGACAGTGTTGCACAAAGATACCTGTGTGCTGATGATCTTTATATGCAGCAGACCCAGTGGAAGACCATAGAGCAAGGGATCCAACGCTTGAGAGAAATGGCAGTGGCAGAGATTATCTTCTCAGATGACGTAACAACTAGGAACCCAGACTTGGTACCATGCACATCTGTGATGTGGCGGAAACTTGTACAACTCGGGCCACATGAATATGCTTCTGCCTTAGCCATAATGAAGAGGGATGAGAGGGATGAGACCGTGCTGGATATGGCGAAGAAGTTCCGAGCATATGCAGACGCTGTGCATGGCCCAACACATGCCAGGATCGCAGCAGTGGAAACACGTCTGCAGAAGTTAGAGGATAAGATAGAGGAGAATCACAAGAAGCTCAGAGAGGAGATTAAGGAAGATCTTCTCCAAATCTCAGCAGTACAGATCAGAGGTCCTAGTGCCCAATACAGACGTTCCCCAGATGGAGAGAGAAGGTACACCCCACGAGCTGAGCTGTGGTTCTTCCTGCGTGATAGTGGAGAGAACATGAGGAGATGGGATGGGAAATCTACTGCTGCTCTGGCAGGACGGGTACGTGAATTGAAGGAAGGCAAGACTCTGAGAGGGAGTTCCACCAAGAGGGAAGCAGCTCCAGTTGCCCGTAGCCGAACTGCCAGATACGATGATGATGATGACATGTCTGATCCTCTTGAAGGAACATCCAAGACATATGCCCAGGGAAAGAAGGATGACCAGGCTTAGAGGGGCCCTGCCTCTAGCCAGGTAGAGGCTAGGGAAAACCGTGTTTTTTGGACTGTGTGGATTCGTTGGCCTGGCACATCTGAACCACAAGAATACAAAGCTTTGGTTGACACTGGTGCGCAGTGCACATTAATCCCATCGAGACATGTGGGGACAGAGTCTGTTTCTATTGCGGGTGTGACAGGGGGATCCCAGGATTTCACCTTGGTGGAAGCGGATGTGAGCCTGACGGGAAATGAGTAGAAGAAACACCCTATTGTGACTGGCCCAGAGGCCCCATGTATTTTGGGCATAGATTACTTTCGAAGTGGGTATTTCAAGGACCAAAAAGGACTCAGGTGGGCATTTGGGATAGCAGCTGTAGTGACTGAGGGCATCCAGCAGTTGAATACTTTGCCTGGACTGTCCAAAAATCCATCTGCAGTAGGACTTCTGAAGGGAGAAGAGCAACAGGTGCCAATTGCCACTTCCACAGTGCATCGACGGCAGTATAGAACCACTCGAGATGCTATAATCCCCATCCATATGATGATCCGAGAGCTGGAGAGCCAAGGGGTGGTCAGCAAGACCTACTCACCCTTCAACAGCCCCATTTGGCCTGTGCGTAAATCTGAGGGAGAATGGAGATTGACAGTGGACTACCGTATATTGAATGAAGTGTTCACTGCTAAGCGCTGCTGTGCCGGACATATTAGAGCTCCAGTACGAGCTAGAGTCCAAGGCAGCAAAGTAGTATGCCACTACTGACATTGCCAATGCATTTTTCTCCATTCCTCTGGCAGCAGAATGCAGGCCTCAGTTTGCTTTCACCTGGAGGGGAGTGCAGTATACCTGGAACTGACTGCCCCAGGGGTGGAAGCACAGTCCCACCATCTGCCATGGACTGATCCAGACCGCACTGGAAAAGGGTGAGGCTCTAGAACACCTCTAGTATATTGATGACATCATTGTGTGGGGGAACACAGCTGCGGAAATGTTTGAGAAAGGAGAGAAAATCATCCAAATCCTCCTGGGAGCTGGTTTCGCCATTAAAAAGAGCAAAATAAAGGGACCAGCTCGTGAGATTCAGTTCCTAGGAGTGAAGTGGCCGGATGGACGGAGTCAGATCCCTACAGATGTCATTAACAAGATCACAGCTATGTCCCCACCGACCAATAAGAAGGAAACGCAAGCTTTCCTAGGTGCCATAGGCTTTTGGAGAATGCACATTCCTGAGTACAGTCAGATCGTGAGCCCTCTTTACCTGGTCACCCGCAAGAAGAACAATTTCCACTGGGGCCCTGAGCAACAACAAACTTTTGCCCAGATCAAGCAGGAGATTGCTCATGCAGTAGCCCTTGGTCTGGTCAGGACAGGACCAGATGTGAAGAACATGCTCTACTCTGCAGCCGGGAACCATGGCTTGTCCTGGAGCCTTTGGCAGAAGGTGCCTGGGGAGACTCGGGGTCGGCCACTAGGATTTTGGAGTTGAAGCTACAGAGGCTCTGAAGCCAACTATACTCCAACGGAGAAAGAAATCTTGGCTGCCTATGAAGGAGTCCAAGCTTCCTCAGAGGTGATTGGCACGGAAGCACAACTCCTCCTGGCACCCCGACTGCTGGTGCTGGGGTGGATGTTCAAAGGCAAGGTTCCTTCCACTCATCATGTCACTGACACTACATGGAGCAAGTGGACTGCCCTCATCACTCAGCGCGCCCGTATAGGTAAACTGAATCGCCCTGGGATTTTGGAGGTGATTACAACTTGATCTGAAGGTGAGAATTTCGGTGTCACAGATGAAGAACCAGAACCAGTGACACAGGCTGAAGAGGCTCCTCCATATAACCAGCTGCCACCAGAGGAAACACGCTACGCTCTTTTCACGGATGGTTCCTGTCGCATCGTAGGGATGAACCGGAAGTGGAAAGCAGCCGTATGGAGCCCCACACAACAGGTCGCTCAAGCCACCGAAGGAGAAGGTGGATCGAGCCGACTCACTGAACTCAAAGCTGTTCAGCTGGCCCTGGACATTGCTGAGAAAGAGAAATGGCCAAGACTCTCCCTTTACACTGATTCATGGATGGTAGCTAAAGCTCTGCGGGGATGGCTGGAGAGGTGGAGAGAGGCCAATTGGCAGCGTAGGAGAAAACCAATTTGGGCTGCTGATGAGTGGAAAGTCATCACTGCTAGGGTAGGGAAGTTACCTGTGAAGGTCCGCCATGTAGATGCCCATATCCCCAAGAGCAGAGCCAATGAGGAGCACCAACACAATGAGCAAGTAGACCGGGCTGCAAAGATAGGGGTGTCAAAGATAGACCTAGATTGGGAACACAAGGGAGAGTTATTCCTAGCTCGGTGGTGTGGTATTGTCCACAAGGGTCCCAGGATGAGGGAGGAGACGAGAAAGTTGACTCCATGTATCAAAAAGCTTGATTTATTATTTTATGGTAGAAAATATATTAAAACTATACTAAAAGAATAGAAGAAAGGATTTCATCAGAAGGCTAAGCTAAGAATAGAAAAGGAATCAACAACAAAGTCTTGTCTCTGACCGAGACCGTCTGGACAGGTGATCTGTGATTGGCCCTTAATTGGAAACAGCCAGATGAGACCAATCACAGATTCCCCCTGTTGCATTCCACAGCAGCAGATAAGAATTGTTTACAGTTTGTTCCTGAGGCCTCTCAGCTTCTCAGGAGGGGAAAAATCCTAAGGAAAGGATTTTTCATAAAACATGTCGGTGTCATCTCACCCTTTTTATTTTAAATAAACTAAAAGAAAAAGTGTTTGCAATTTCATCTGCTGGCCCATGCAGAGGAAAGAACAAACATCTGAGAGGCTTAGTGTTTCCAATCAAAACATCAATCAAATGCTGGTGTGGAACCATCAGGGAAATTCTTCACCTGCAAAACACCAAATTCCATCACATCACCAAAACAATCTTAAGATATAAGAAAATGCAAAAACAATGCAAAGAAAGTTCATTGCTTCAAGTCCAAACAGCTGAGTTTCAGGAAAAAGTCCAAACTGAAGATGTTCTTCTTTGACATCGCTGAAAGTCCCTGTTTGTCCTGAAACAGGCTTGCAAAAATTTTTTGAGCTGCTAGCTCTTTCAACTCTTTTTATTTAATTTTTTTTTTTTTATTGAAAGAGCAGCAGCAGAGAGGGGCCACTGAAACCCTGCGGGGGCCCTGGCCCTTGTGGAAGGAACAGGGATCCCAGACCTGGCTCACAGAATGGTGGCCCAGGCCCTTGTGGAAGGATCAGGGATCCCAGACCTGGCTCACAGAACGGTGGTCCAGGTCCTGACGGGGGAAGCAAAGCCCCCAAACCGAACTGGCGCTGGCCTGGTGGAGGCCCTGGCCCAGGGAACCGAGCCAAATGGCCCAGACTCGGCCTGCGGAGCGGGCTCTGTGTTCTCTCAACCCGGCACACTGCTACCGATGCCTGGGTAGCACGAGTGACCGAACGCTTCATCCCCTCTGAACCGGTGCAGACCAGCAGCTGGGGAAGAGAAGCTTTCCCAGGGATCATCACCCCAGATCTGGGGGTGCTTTGTCCCCAGAGCAAGTGAGCGATGCGCACATTCCACTGTGTCTCCTGCCTCTGCAACGCAAATGCAAAAGGTGTTCCCTCTTTCTGCCCCTCAGTACCACCCCCACCAGGCTGGGGACCAGAGGCAGAAGGCTCAGGAGCCACCTCCCGAATGCCGCTGGGGCGCGCGGGGGGAGTCAGGCATCCCAACCCCCAGCGGGAACTTCCGAACCAAACCCAAGTGGGTCCGCGAAAAACGCTGATTTTGAAAGCAGGCAGACGGGCTGAGCCCGCAATCAGCTGTCGAGCCACAAAGCCCCAACAGAGGGGCAGGCGGGAATCCCCTTCCCCTGTCCCAGCTTGCCCCGCAGGGGCAGCCTCAGGACAGCCCGAAAAGCTCGGGGGGGAGTCCAGGCTGATCGCAGGGGCCGCGGTGGCCCCCACGGGGAGCGGCGTGGCCTCGGGCGGCTCCGATGGTGGTTCCGCTTGGTGGTTCTCAACCTCAGCCTCCTCCACCGGCGTGGCAGGCGAAGGCGAGGCCGCTGTGGGGATCGGTGGGGGCTGCAAAGCCGGGGGGGCGCATCCCCCACCGGGCTGGGGACAGCAGCCGCGTCTTTTCCGGGTACCGGAAGCGGCAGCACAGGTGCAGACAGCAAAGCCGGCGGAGCTGACACGGGAGGCAGCGGGAAAGCCGCGGGGGGTGGCAGGGGTGCAGGGCCAGCGCCCACCGGTGGCGCCGGCACTGTTGCCCCACTTTGCTCCGGGAGCAGTCACGAGCTCTTGATGATTGCTGTCAAGTGTGTCGCCTAGCAACTCAGGCGAAGACGCGGGAGGCGGTGAAAATAACTTCAGTTTCTAAAGCAGAAGCCTACTTTTTAGTGCAGACAGGTAAGGACATCTAAACACTCACCTCTGAACTCAAGCCCCCTCAGCTGGAAGGTGACCAAGCCATTTCCTATCTCTATAAGGTGTACTAGTGCATTGAGGTAGTCAGAGGCTAGGATGAAGCAGTCCCCAGTACTGTAGTTGCCCCAGCGACCCAACAACAAGTCTCCACATAAGCTGTGCTGAAGGGAACGGGTTAAATGCTCATAGAAGATAGAATTCAGGTTGTTATCATCTGAACCTGCAGGAAGATTGGATTTAGGTTATCTGAAACTGCAGAAAAACATCAAGCTTGATTTATTTCACATTGAATCCTATATTTTTCTAAACCACAATGCTGTTTCAAGCTCATACTCTATCCCCCACTTCCCCTTTTTTATGGGACAGCTACTCCAAATGAATGCCA
>NW_026108194.1:0-14845 GCF_022539315.1 Serinus canaria | reverse complement strand
TGATGTTGCTGAAACAAGCTTGGTAGATCTGGTAAAAAGACAAGAGATGGTAAAAGCGGTAAGAAAAATGGTTTGTAAAAGGTATTTAGCAGTAAAGAGCTTTGCTACTCGGTGGATCCCAAGAGATCCAAATAAATTTAAGTCTGTTGAGAAAAAAGAAAGGGTCAAGTGTATCTACCATGAAGTATATGAACTTTATGAGTGTACTGAAAAAGAGATAAACCCCTGTCGGAAAATGAAAGAACTGTGTAAATGTTGGGAGAGCCCTAAACCCCTGGTTTTGATCTCTGGTACTACAGCATACACTAAATTGTCAGGAGACTGGTCTGGCAGTTGCACTACTGGAATGATAAAACCAGCTTTCTTTTTATTACCCAAAGAATCTGGATCAAGTTTAGGAGTTCCTATATACAAAGATTTAAGAGAAACCAAACAGAAAAAGCAAAGTACAATAGAAACTGAGAGAAGCCAAAATTGTAAGGGCCAGGTTCGGACCCTGACATCTATGTTAAATAGAATCATCAGGCTCCAGGCAGTATTAGAGATAAAGAATGCAATCATTAGAAACATCTCAAAGGAGATTAAAAAACTAGCATATGTAAACAACCAAGAACGGACTCCTACACTTGATTCCAGTTGGTGGGATAACCTATGGACTTTCAAAAAGGATTTATGGGAAAAAGTAACTTTCCCCACTGTGTGTATATTTGGGGGATTGCTCTTTTTAGTATGCTTGTGTCCCTGCTTCATTAGAATAGTAGTACCTGCCGTGCAGACCAACCTAAAGATCTCAAAAAAATTTAACCTGAAGAAACCAAGGAAAGTAACAAAGTTAAGTAACTATGATTACCAGAGTGCTCAAGAAATTTATAATTAATACAAAAAATTAAAGAAAGTTCATGTGAGCTTAAGTTTAAGCTTGATCAAAGAAAAAAGGGGGGACTGTTATGAGTAAAAAAAGAGTTACCCATTTTTTAAAAAGGCTTGCAGATTTTAAAGTCAAGCTGGGAACTGATCGCTGGCCAAGAGAGTTCTTTTTTTGGCTAAAAGTTGTAATCACCAGTTGACTATCAAGTCATTAACCCTCTATTGTGGAGAATTCATCTTTCAGTACCACCCTTGCATGCTGCCAAGAGGATGACAATTCCCCCCCCCCCCCCCCCATGGTGGGAAGGGAGGAGATCTCAGGAGACATGCAAATATGGTCTCAACCCAGACTGCAATGGGACAGGACCTCCACCAAATCCTGGAAAAAACCCCAAAAGAAACGAGCCAAAACAGAATTGAGAGGTCAAAGTAGTGTTTGGACATCAGGGGCGAGGTCCAAAGCTGGCAGAGACGCTGAAAACCTCAGTCACCCCTCTCCCCGGTTAACAAAGAAGTCAGTCAGAGCCAGGACCCCTGGACCATCAAACCAAACTGAACCCAGGGTAGACCCCCATTGCCCTCACGAGGACAGGACTCCCAGCTCTGCCCCCTAGGGGACAGAGCTGCACTTTCCTTCTCCTCCTCGTCACTGCTGGGAGCGGTGGCAGGGAACCACGGACCTGTCAACCCCCCCCATCCTAAGCTGATCACTTTTAATAAAGGCATTAAAAAGGAGAGAGATCTCCTGCCCTGTTTATTTCAGGTGCATAATCCAAGAAGACAGCCAAGACACTCACACTACCAGGTGTATTCCTGGGAGCAGGGCTGTGCCTGACAGGGAAGTGTCTCAGTGGCTGAGCATTCCAAGCTCTGGGAATGGGGAGATGCCCAGGCAGGGGAGCAGGCAGCTGGTTCATGCCACAATGACTTGCCAGGAGAGGCAGTTCCCTGTTTAAATCAGCACAGCCCAGAGAGGTCTCAGGTGCAGGAGGGAGCCCAGGCACCTCCAGAGTTGTCTTGTGCTTAGGAACACATTGTGACCCAAGTTATGCTTTTCTCTTAAACCAGTAAGGAATTATAGAATTTTTAAGGTTGGGAAAGACCTACAAGATCATCAAGTCCAACTGTTCCTCAAGCACTGCCAAGGCCACCACAAAAACACATCCCCATGGCAACATCCAAGTGCCTCTTGAGCACCTCCAGGGATGGGGACTCCACTACCCTGGGCAGCCCCTGTCAAGGTCTGACCACCTTTTCCATGGGGAAATCCTTCCTGCTGCCCAGCCTAAACCTCCCCTGGCCCAGCTTGAGCCCATTTTCTCTCCTATCTCTGTTCCCTGCGAGCAGAGCCCAACCATCCCCCTCCTGTCAGGAGTTGCGCAGAGCCACTAGGTCCCCCCTCAACCTCCTTTTCTCCAGGCTGAGCCCCTTCCCAGATCCCTCAGCTGCTCCAAAACCTCCCAACCCTGCCCCATGATGCACACAGGCACATTTTTAGATGCAGTTTAAAGGGATTCTGGATCAATCCTTGCTGCCTCCCCACCCTGGCAGGGAGGAGGTTCTCAGAACTCCAGGTCTGGCTTTGCTCTCTCAGCCTCTGCACGTAAAGTCAGGTTTTAGAATAGAAGGTGGTTCAAAACCTTTCTCCTATTAGGAAAGGTTAATAGCCCAAAAAAGGCTTTTTTGGGGTGATATCCATCATAGTTTTGTAAAGCGAGGGGGACAAATCCTTGAACAGAGTCAACAGTGATGATGCCATGGCTTGGGAAGGTCCTGCTGAAGGGAGCAGAGAGGTTCCTACTCCCTTCCACAAGCCTTGGAGCAGGGAATGACTTAACAGCCCTCTGCACCACTGATAATTATTTGTGAGGAATCTGTGAAAACTAATTAGATGTTAGGTAGCTTAATTAGGCTGCTTTCCTTGAAAGGAGAGGAAAAATTAGGGACTCACATCCTTCAGTGCCACCACCCCAGCTTAGCTGAGCTCAAGGCCCAAGTTACACCTGCTCAACCACGGCAATCCTTCCTGGGAAGGACCAACAAGGATGGAGTCCACCCCAACAATCCCATCCCTGAGACATGGCCCTAAAGCTCCTTGAGTTCTGGCAGCCTTGGGAATGTGACCATTCCCTGGGGAGCCTGTTCTAGGTGCAGGAAAGCAGCCTCAAATTGTGCTTCCAAGACTTCCAACACCAACCTTGGCCAGAGGAACCCTGGCTGTGCAAGGCAGTGTCCCTTCCCTCTGATCCAGCCCTGAGCATCCCTTCTGCTCCTCAAAACACACTGATGGCTGGGCCTGAAGGTGGCACACAGCAAGGCAAGAGGCAGCCCTCAGCACATGGAGCAGGGAAGGAATTTTTCCTTTCCTTTCCTCTCCACAGGACCTGCATCTGGATTCCATCGAGCTCATGGCAGGCCATCCCCAGAGAAGCTGAAACCTGGAGCAAGCTGATCAACAATTAACAATTAACAACACAGGTCTTGATTATGTGGGGGGATTGGTGGGGTTCAGCAAGCCTTGATCAGCCAAGTCATGGTTAAAGGAGATAACAGCCTAGAAAATACCGGGGTGCCTAAATAACCCCAAAAAAACCCCTCCCCTCACTGTGGGGAGGACCTGGAAGTGTGGAGATAAGGAAATGGAGAGGCCTGGGCTTGCCCAGGACTGAGGATGCTGCAGCAGCAGCCACGGGGCAGAGGGTGACACAAGGGACAAAGCAACCCCACGAGAAGGGGAGGACCCACTCTCTGATTCCAGAGGGGCTGCATGAACCCCTCAGGAAGGCTTGGAAAGGCTGCCTTTCCCACAGAAATAGGGCTGTCATCCAGCTGAGGGTCACACCACAGGCCTGGGGTTCTCCTGGCTTTTCTTCCAGCATGGTGTCCCGAGAAGAGTTGGCCAGCTGCAGATGGGCACTGCCTGCTCCAGCAGGAGCAGCAGCAGCAGTGAGGATTGAGAGATCCCAGCAGCTGCAGAGAGCTCCCTCTCCCCAGCAGGGATCCAAATTGGCAGGGAGATTCAGCAGGGTATTGATTTAACTCTCTGCAGACAAATGACCTCTCTCTCTCTCTGGGCCATGCTTTTTAGTGCAGGGCTTCAGTCTCCTGCATGAATATTTGAATATATTTACAGTGCAGTGGCTTCACCTTGGCGGGGAGAGGGAGGCAGGGATGGGGAGAAGCAGGAAGGGAAGCACAGGTTGGAGGTTTGGAGTTTCTGCTGGTGGGCTATGAAATGGAGGTTTTTCCATATAAAGAGGTTTCCACTGCTCTTAATTCCCGTTAGCACTGCACCAGAAGTGACACACTTAGCTGCAGTTCTCCAGTCTGCAGCTCAGAGGAGGGTGAGGGATCAATCATGGCATCATTTGGGGTGGAAAAGCCCCCAAGGTCACTGAGTCCAGCCCTGCCAAGCCCACCACTAACCCACATCCCCAAGTGCCACATCTATGTGGCTTAAATCCCTCCAGGGATGGGGACTCCACCATTACTCTGGACAGCTTCTTTCCATGAAGAAATTTTTCCTAAAATCCAATCTAAACCTAAACCAAGATGAACTACACTGGAAGAGGAGGGTGGGTGGGCACAGCCACCAACATTCTATGACTTGGGTGAGGCTCACACCTCACCCAAAAGTCCTCTCATTCTGCAGCACAAGAAATCCTGGCAGAGGGGCTTCTCCATAGTTGCAGAGAACATTTTCCCTCAAAAATATATATTTTTCCATTTTTCCCTGTACAAAGGAAGTGTTGGGACCCTGGTTACTGAGAATTTCAGACTTTCTGTGCTGACAGGCACTGATCCCCCCAAGAGAGCACTGCATTTGACCTGAAGCTGTGGAGAAGGCTTCCAAAATTGAATATTAGAACTAAAATTATGGGTGTGGAGTTTGAATAGAAGTGTGTAAGATCACATAGTAGAAAACTTAGAGTTTAAGGGTTTAGAATATAGGAATATATAAAAGAAAATAGAGGTTTTAGGGCAGTATCTAGTCCTTCTTCTTCATCTTCTTCTTCATAAGTTTGAGTAGTATTGTATAATTAAATTAAAAAGTCCACATTGCAGACCACAAGTAGTCATTAAGTTAAAAGTAAAAATATTTTAAGTATCTTCTCTTAATTAGACAGTTTATTCTTAAAAAAACCTCATAAAGAAAAAGACACAACTCTATTTTTAACTTATTAAAGTACTGTAAAACTCACCGTTTGTTAAAACTATAATATAAATAAAAACTAATAAACATCTAAATCCAAACAAAAAATACCATCTCACATATTTAACCCCAACCTTAACAAAAAAAGAAAACCCAAAAATTCCACAAGGAAGCAGCACACAAACCATCACAGTCTTGGAGGAATCCAGGCTGCTTTACCCCAGCTGGGAGGAGGCATCTCCAAACTGGAGATATTTCATCAATTTCATCACCACGTGGCTGCTGTGACAGCTTGAAATAGAATCCTGCAGCACCCGGGATCATCTGCATCCCAAATCCAAACATCCTGTGTCATCCTGTGAAAAACGCCAATCACTTGGGGTTTTTTTAAATTTTAAAAGTTTAATAGTAATAAAACGGTTGTTAAAATAGTAATACAATTAGAGTAATAATAATTTGGACAATTTGAATTAGGACAATGTGAGACAATAGAACCAAAGAGTTACGGACCTTTTTCTGGGCAGCACAAGCCCGAAAAAGGACACCCATTAACAAAGGATTAACCCTTAAAAACAATAGCCTGTTGCATATTCATACACTTCATACATGATGCATAAATTCCATTCAAACACAGGATTCTGTCTGGTCATTGTCAACTTCCTCTGAATCCTAACAGCACCATCGAGGTGGAAGGAAGTTTGTTTCTTCTGATAAGGGAGCAATAAATTCTTTTTCTCTGAAAGATTTAGGTGTGCTGTGGCTGCTATCTCGCTTCAAGTCCTTTCTTTATAAAAGTATCCTACATAGCATAGTTTCTATTTTAACATTTTTTATAACCTAAAACTATATTTAACACACTACTTTAGAGAATTAATACAGCATTACTTTCTAACACAACACATATAATATTCATTTTAATATTTGCAAAAAGCCAATCATAAAGTACTGATTTTTCACAATCCCCTGCATCACAAACCTGCTGCTTTTTGGCTGTGAGCTTTGAGAGGGGGAATGCCTGCATTCTGCAAGGAATCCTGCAACAGAATTCTGCATTCTAATATCAATAGGACAACACATGGAAATGGTGCCAGCCCAGGCTCCCAGTTTCCCAGTTCTGCTTCTCTTTACCTCCAGAATCCCACCCTTACACAGAATTACTCCTCCCACGAGTCCATTCCTAACACACAAAAAAATTTGGGGTTTCCAGTCAATTCTTGAGCAGCCTTCATCTCCTCTGCATGGTGGAAGAAAATCCAAGCTGCTCTTTTCTTCCACAAAATGGGAATCTGCCACCAAATCCAGATGTAACTGAGACCTTTACAGTATAATAAACTTAATTTTTCAACACAGCCACTCCTGCATCCCTGGCTTTGATGGAAAATTGAGGCAGGAATTCCATGGCTGCAGAGGTTCCAGTCATCTTTAAAGGATGAGCTCATCTCAATCCTTTTTTTACATCGAACTGAAAATGTTTTCTTGCACCCAGGACAAAACTACAGCACCCCACCTCTATCCCACTCTCCTAAACAATCCTCCAAGTTAAACAGAGAGCTTTGCTAACAAATGAAAAACTAAACCCACCCCAGAACCCAAAGGGAGAGTTACAAACAGCACCTGTTGCTCCTTGGAGATCCCAGACAGGTTGGAGCACCAGGATTTTTACCCCTTTTCCAAGGCTGGTGGTGAAGAACTCCTCCCAGCCCTCCAGGTAAAACACACTTCCACCACACAATAGTCCTGAATCCACAGCTCCAGGAAGGCTGCATTTGCTGATATTTCCAGGAAATTAGTCAATCAGCAGAGGAGAAACACTGCATTGAGAAAGGGGATGGGAATGTAAAGGGATTCTTTTCAAGTTAAGGAACAGAGCTGGCTGAGATGCAGAAGCCACTGAATTTGCCCTTAGGCTCTGGGGATTGAGTAATTTTCTTTTCTCTCTCTCGGTATAAATGTCAACCCTTAGTGACTTCACCTTTTCTCTGCATTGCTGGGAGACTGTGTTGGGCACTGCTTAAAGGTTTTGAGCACAGGGAGAGGGTTGTTGGGTGCCCAGCTGGGTGTTTATTATGGGATTGTGTCACCATGATATTTTCTGAAAAATCCTCTTTGCCCAGGATTTTCTCCTGGGAAGCTGAGAAGCCTCAGAGAGGAATGAAAACAATAATTATCTGATTGCTTCTCCTGTGTCTTCTGCGTTGGAATGTGGCTTGGACATTGTTTACCAACAGGTGAATGCTTGATTGCTTCCATGTGAATTGTTTTTTCTTAATGGCCAATCACAGCCAGCTGTGTCAGACTCTGAGTCAGTCACAAGTTTTTATTATTTCATTTTTCTTAAGCCTTCTGTCTGTATCCATCTCTTTCTTTAGTATAGTATTAGTATAGCATAATATGATATGATTGATATGATATAGTATGATATGGTATGGTATGATATAGTATGATATGATATGATATGATATGATATGATATGATATCATATCATATCATATCATATCATATCATATCATATATTATCATATATTATCATATATTATCATATCATAATATAATATCGCTCCAGCTCTCCACTGAACTGCTACCCATCTCTAAGCACAGCTTAGTCCCTACCCACAACTTCACATTTTCCAGAAATGAGTAACAGAAGAACACTTTTTCTGCCCAAAGATCTCAAAGGGAGTCTGAACCCTGGGAGATAAATCAGCCAGGAAAGGGAGCTGAGCCACAGCAGCAGCATGGCACCAAAGTTAGGGGACCCTAACCCTGAAACATCCAGGTCCCACACAGCAACCCAGGACTCAACAGCCCTCAAGATGGTTCAGGTCTCTGCATGTCCCATTTAGCCCAAGGAGTGACCCAGTAACTGAGAAGGCTCTTCCCAACCAAGCTCAAGGGACTGAGTGGAGCCTTCCTCACAAAGATGCTCCAAGGGCTGGAGCCCCTCTGGAGCCAGGCTGAAACTGGATGTGTTCACCTGGAGAAGACTCCAGGGAGAGCTCAGAGACCTTTCCAGGGCCTAAAGGGGCTCCAGGAGAGCTGGAGAGGGACTGGGGACAAGGCATGGAGGGACAGGACACAGGGAATGGCTCCCACTGCCAGAGGGCAGGGATGGATGGGATATTGGGAAGGAATTGTTCCCTGGGAGGGTAGACAGGCCCTAACACAGGGTGCCCAGAGAAGCCTCAGATTCCTCAGCCCTGGCAGTGTCCAAGGCCAGGCTGGACAGGGTTTGGAGCAGCCTGGGATAGTGGAAGGTGTCCCTGCCCATGAGAAGGGGGTGGAATGAGATGGAATTTTGGGTTCCTTCCACCCCACATCTCTCACCTGTGGAAGGAAAGCACAGCACAAGCCATGACAGGATGGCAGCTCTGCTGCTGGAGCTGTGGGGACTGGTATAAAATGTGGGCTCCTGCAATTTAACAGGAACTTAGAAAGGCAGGGAAAATTGGTCCATGAGATTTCTTGCTAGCCTGTGCCACCAGTCTCCTGCTGCTGAATGCATCCATCCCAGCAGGGAAGTGGAAGAGAAGGGTTTGGAGCAGTGAAGGAAATTAAAATTCCCCTCTCTATTTGAAGCCTGCACTGATGGCAGCCCTTGCATTCAAGCTGCCACCTGAAGCTTTGTCCTGCTGTCCTCCCACTGTGGCACCACAGGAGCAAGACACAGTGACACAGAGATGGTCCCCACCCTCCTGCCTCCCTTGTGCCCAGGCCTCACCCTTGCCCTGGAAGCCTTTGTTTGGGAAGCTGTTAAATCAGGCTTCAGCTGGCTCCTGCCCTTCCACCACCCCATATAATTTCTAGTGAGGGTCAAGTACCAGGATCAACCTCCAAGAAGCTCTGAGGTGTTCACAGAGGTGCAGAGCCCAGCTCTGGGTAATTTACAGGATCCTCTGTGGCTGAGGGAAATCTTTGCCTGTGCTTTGGCTTCCAGCAGGCTGAGCAACACAAGGAGCTGCTCTGCAAAATATGTGTGTAATCCTGGAGAGTTTTTTTCCAGCTGACTTTTAATGAGATGTGGTCTCCCTCCCCACCAAGCTCCCCTTCAGATTAACTTTGCTCCCTGCCTGGTGGGTCGAATCCCCACCAAAAACACATCTCAGAAGCTGCAAAGGAAAGGGAAAAACACACTTTCCCCTCTGGAGCAGCAGCACAGAAGAGAGGCAGCTGCACCCTGCGCAGCAGGGATGTGCTGGGAACCTCATTGCACACACACATTCCCACTAATCCACCCCCTAATTCATCCCACGTGTGTCTGAGCACAGAGCTGGCCCAGCCCAGGCTTTGAAGCAGAGCAGATGTGGAGTTATCTGCTCCACCAGGACTCCAGGCAGCCAGGGGGGACAGTTGCCTTAGGCTGAGGATGAAGCCACCTTTCTGCTGGGGACAAGGACAGCTGGACTCAGCTCGTGTTCCCCCAAAACACCCCTGGGTCAGCACTCAGCAGGGTCTGACCTGGGTTCCACCCACAGGACCTCAGGTTGCCTCCTCAGCAGCCAGGGCTTCCAAAGGGTTGGTTTGTGTCTCCAGACACAGCTTTCCACCTGGGACACTCAGTCCCTTCTGTTATACATACATAGTATAATATTGGATTTTCACAAATATTGAAATGGATTCTATATGTGTGGTGTTAAAGTAACTTTGCTATAAAGATATAGTTTTTATTTCTGTTGTTAACTAAAACTTAGAAACAGCTGATATAGTATGCTCGTGTTGAAATGCCTGCTTGGATGGGATAACATCCAATGAACATGTGAGGAGGACACCTGCTACAGATGTGCCAACTATCAGCGCTCAGTCTGAAGGAAATATGGACCAAAGCCCAAACTGGAGGTGATGATAAGAATGGACTAAAACCACAACTCTAAAAAGGCAGACCCAAGGAGGAGCAATGCTAAACAGTTCTGGGAACACGTAAACTGGTTTGGGGAATGTAAGAGCTGAAATGAGGGATGTGAGACTCCAGGCAGCTCTTCAAAATGCAGTTTATTGTATCCAAGATGCTACAGCAGTCCAGGGTCATGGGTGACAGAGCCTGCACCTACAGCTGTCAGCTCCAGCTGCAGGCAGGCCTGGAGACCTTAGTTTGGGTTAGAAATGCATTATATACTTTTCTTTGCTGAGCATCTTAATACAGTAGAACCAATCTATACCTTAACTTTTACCTATAGCCTATCATAACTACTATAATTACCATATTCATGTTACTATTGTACAATCACTAAAAGTTAGTACATTACAGTTTAAGCTGGAAGTTGTTTTTCAGTTTTCTTGCAGTGGAAAATTCTGAGACCTTTTTTCTACTTGCAACATTTGCTGACTTGTTTGCCTGTGCTATCTTTCTGCTTGGTAAAAACATAATCTCATTTGATGTGGGTTTATCCTTTGCTCTAAGTCATAAAAACCCCTTCTAACTAACATACCCTTTGGTTCCTTGGTTATCCAGTAAGACTGGCTCAGCAATTCTTTTCCTCTATATCAAAACATGATTTCATTTTTATTCCTTCTTGAGATCCTACATGTAAAAAAATCTTTCTGCCAAGCATACATATCTGTGAGACTTTCTTGTCAAACTTTCATCTTTCCCAACAGGGGAAAAGTTTAATATGCATAATTGTTTCTGAATATGTAACAGGCTGATGCAATAGAAATGGTATATCAAAGGTGTTTCCAAAACAGCCGGGATGCTGTTGGCTGAATGCCAAGAGGCACCAGATCATAAATCTTTGCTTTACTGTCTTTGTCTCCTATTGTACTTTACTGGACTTTCTAAATTTTTACAGTAGAGTGAACCTTATTTTTCAGAACGCCCTTCAGGGTGCTCACATGCCCACAGCCTGCTCCAGGCTCTGCATGTGCAGTGTTACACAGAGACCAGAACACACTGGGACATCCTTTGGACACTTCCAGGGATGCTGACTCCACCACTGCCCTGGGCAGCCTGTTCCAAGGCCTGACCACCTCCTCACCATTTTCCTACTATCCCATCTAAACCTGCCCTGGAGCAGATGAAAGGGACTTTCCCTGCCTGGCTCTGAGCTACCAAACTCTAATCTTTCTATCAGGGAGGGTTCTTCCATGACACGCAGCTAGTGGGATGCTCCCAAATCTGGCACAAATGGTAAACACAGGACTGACACGCTCAGGTGAGGCATAAGTTACAGCTGTGTCCTAGGTTGACTATATGATGCTTTTATCCCCAATCGTCGTTCCATTTATGCTGAATAGTAAGTTTTGCACCTTTAAGACTTGCTCCAAGGACTGGGGGGGGGAGAGGAGACGCGCAGTTTGTTTTCAGACACTGAACTCACTCCTACACATTCCTGCTCCTGGACTGCGTTGTCTGCGGATGAACAGACGGTGGGACGGGGCTCTCTTTTTTTTTGCTTTTAGTTAGTTTAGCTAGCTGAGGCAAAGAAGTTCCCTGGACTGTGGTTTTTTTCCTTTTTTTCCCTTTCTTGGACCTGTTCACACCTGCTCTGGACTGAACAACCATAAGAGCACCAGCAGCTCGCATTGGTGGCCACCGGGCCGGGCCTGGGCCACAGCATTTCCAGCGCCGGAGGGACTGATAAGGGACTGAGTGAGCTGAACTGGAATCTGGGGAGGGGACTTTCTGGGTTTGTCATCTCTTTTGGAGCAGCAAGGGGTTTTATTGTTTAATATTGTTTAGGTTTTCTTGTTTAATAAACAGTTTTTTTCCACTTTTATCAAAGGAGGTATTTTCTCCAGGACCGGTTGGGGTAGGGGCGATAGAATCCAATTTCCTAGAGGAGCCCTTTGGGGGTTCTCTCCCAAATTTGCCCTGAACCAGGACAAGCTGCAATGGTGCAGAAAGGGTTTTGGCATAGGAATTAATCCCAGAATGGTTTAGGTGGGAAGGGATAACAAAGTTCATCTCATTCCATCCCCTGCCATTGGCAGTGACATGTTCCACTAGCCCAGATTGCTCCAAGCCCCTTCCAACCCAGACTGGAACACTTCCAGGAGTGGGGCGAACATTCAATACTTTTACTATAGACTGTCCCAAAACAATACCACAAACCAATACAAATAATATAATATACTTTCAGTATAAAAAACGTAAACATGCAATAAAGAACTGTCCAGTACCTGTTAAACCTGTTAAAACAATCAATCGTTATCCTAAATGTAAAAAAAAAAAAAAAAAAAAAGACACTATACCAGTCAATACCATTCCAGATAGAACATAAATAAAAATATACTTCCAAAAAACAAATTTACCAACACAAAACACCACCACACGACAAAACAAGTTGTAACAACTACCCAAAAATCCTTTAGAAACCAAAAGTACATACAATCAACAAAATTATTAAACACCTGTCCCATGGGAATACTCTGGGAATAAAGGACTGGGAGGAAGGCAAAAAAGAGATACAAATCTCCCCATAAAGACATGGCTTAACTGCAGCCTGGCTCTCTTGGAGGCAGCTGTCCTTCACACACAAACATGGTGGACACCTCTAAAGGCTTTTTTTTTTTGTCCTGCCATTTGCAAGAGAAGCTTTGGTTACAGCAGAAACTTCACAAGAGTTTTCAGAGGGGTGGAGAAAGTGCCCTGGTAACACCCAGGGTAATTGCAGTGCTCAGTTTACCCTGAAACTCCTGAAGGCCAAGGAAATTGCTATGGGCAATAAATAGAAAAGGGTGGTCTGGGAGCCTGCTCTCCAGCACAAAGTCTGTAATTTCAAGCTGCAAAGGAGATGTTATTTTTTTTCCCCTAGCACCATTTGACGTGGTTTTACTTAAAAAACCCACATCAAACCTAGCCCACTCTTTACTCCAGTACAAGATTTTTTGGCTTGATGTGTCCCTGAGCTGCTGTTCCAGCCTAGGAGGATGGTGGCTCACTGGATGCATCAAGATAAAAAAAAGAAATGTCTAAGTCTGAGCTCTACTTGGACCACCTAAAATTCTCACTACCAAAATGATTTCATTAAATTCACATTACCACAATAATACCATAAAATTCCCACTAACCATACACATCCAGGAGCACCTATGGACAGGACATGGACATAGGACAGAAAACCTCACAGCCCAGAGCTCAGTTACTCGTAGGCTCCCACATGCTGCTGGACATGGAACACCTCAGTGCAAAGCTGGATCCCAGTGCATCCCTATTTCACAAAGGATAGGAGGAACCAAGGGGAGTTTCTCAAGCTTTGTCCCACTCTTCCAGCAGTAAATCTATCCATGACATGAGACTGCCTTCTCCAGAAGAAATAGGAAGCATCAGAGCAGAGATTTTCCTAGCCACAAAATGCTCTTATTGTGTCCTTGTGTTCCCAAGCAGGAAGATGTGGAAGCTGAGGAGCCCACATTTGCTTTTTTTTCCCAGAACAAGCCCAGATTTCAGCTTCTTTCCCTAAGACACACAAACCTGCAGCAGGTCAGAGCCCAGGCAGCGCTTCCAGCCACTGCCTTCAGGATGGAAATGCCTCTTCTGCTTTCCTCAAGCAGGAGCCACGTATCTCCTCTCCACTCATGGCAGTGGGAAAGGCCTGGAACAAGGTGCTTGGAGTTGGCAAGGATTATCCATTTTATCTGAAGGAAGCAGAGCAGCTCCACAATTATTGAGCAGGCTGCATTGTATGCCACAGGAGAAAAAAAAGGGATTAATTAATTAAGGCACTAGCAGAACAAAGGAAGCACTGACAGGTGCCAAGCCAAAACACAGGATCACAGGGATTTAACTTCCCTTCTGAAGCACCCCTCACCTTTTAGCAGGGTGCTTTGCCACCTTTTAACTTCTGCTTGAAAATTTGGTGGCCACTCTGGCTGGTCATGCCTCCAGACACAAAGTGTTTCACCTGCTGAACTTTCTCCAACTTGCCCAGCCCTGATCCCTCTGAACTCCACAGGCATCCTCCTCTCTTTGTTAGAGCAAGCTGACAACACTTCTTACTTTACTCAGAGTGCACTTTTCCCCTTCTATTGATCCAGTTCCAGCATCCCTCACTGGTGCCAGAGCTCACCAATATGGGATGTAACAGTGCAGCAGCACTTTACAACTCAATATTTGGTGTAAAAGTTTAAATGAGCTGCTATAACAACAGCTCACCTGCATTTCATCTTCCTTGAGACGTTCACCCCAGTAAACACCTGGGAGTAAACTGCCTAATACTACTGAAGCACAGACAGGAGATCAAAACCCACCAGAAAAAGCCTAAAATATCCTCTGATCCAGGACAATTCCAGGTGTTTTGAGAACAGGATTTGAAGATCCTGGTGGATGTTTTAATGCTTTAATGCTGGGATTAATGCTGGGTGTGGATATTCTCAGTTCAGTTGAAGAAAGAACAGAGATAATTTCTCCCAGTCCAAGCCTGGGAAACTTAGAGGAAAGAATTCAAACAATTATTATCTCTCCTTCTGTAACCATAGTTTATAGATGTGGTTCTCCAGAGTGTGCTATTCATAATTCACCAATAGGGTGAGAGAAGATTCCTAAAAGCCAATCAGTTCTTAGGTCCACCATTGTTTCTATAAGAACTGTAGATTTCTAATAATAAAGTGTCTTTTCATGCCTTCTGATGATGAAGTCTCTGTATCACCTTTGTCTGTCCCCAATACCCCTTTGGTGATAGCTGGGTTTTAACCCATGGTTTAATGGTGGGCTTGGCAGTGCTGGGTCAGAGGTTGGATTCTGTGATCCTGGAGGGCTTTTCCAGCCTTGAGGGTTCTGGGATTTTACCTTCAAGCCTCCTCAAAGGCACTCCGGTGACTCTGCCAGGCTTTAAAAACCAGCTCAGCCCAATTGATTTTAAGCCAGGCAAAAAGCCCCACAAAAGTAAACGT
>NW_026108193.1:0-14863 GCF_022539315.1 Serinus canaria | reverse complement strand
TGTGCATTTAAGAGCCATTCTGGCCCTCCCTCAGAGGCATACAAGGGCCACAAGTGATTACAAAAATCAATCATTTTTCCTTTTCGTAATTTGTCTTGATCAAAGCCTTCTGATTTCCATCTTCCTACCAAACAACCCAGCGGGGTATTCCCCAGCACTATCTCATCGGATTGGACAAGTGCTTTGAATGTTTTAAAAGGCATCATATCACAATACAATTTTACCACAGCAAAATAAAACAGAGGATACAAAAAGAGATTTCCAGAGAGAGAAATAGAACAGACCAACCAAATACAATTTTACCACTGCAAAATGAAACAGAAAATACAAAAAGAAATTTACAAGGAGGGAGAAATAGAACAGACCAACCCAACCAATCTTGCCACTACTCGTTGCCGCGAGGGGCAAGTGCCGGACAAGCGAAGCTTTCTCCGCGTCTTACAGCCGGCGCCTAGGCTTTTCCACCAAGACGTCTTTAGCCCAATCCTGCGAGGATTGCCACCTCGTCTTACGGACAGGCACCCAATACCAATACCAGAAATAAAGCACCTTCGGGCTTACCTCCTCACAGTCGTCCGACAGGCGCAGGGGTCGGGCACGAACCAATGACAATGACTCCCCGAGAATCACTCGGTGCCGGCGTGGAGTAGATCAGGACGTGAACCGCCCCAGCCACCTTCGGAGTCCTGCCGCGGTCGCCAGAAAACTGCTGCCCGTATCCAAAGAATAAAACACAAAACAACAAAGTTGTTTTATGCGGTGCTTTATTAAGGGCCCTGGGGTCTCTGCGGACTAGCGGCCCAAAATCAGAGTCCCAACTTTCCAACAACTTACAGGATTCTTTATACTTCTCTAAGCTTTCCTTGACTAACGGTTACATTGTATCTCTAACAGAACATTCCTTAGGGACATACATCATGTAGATGACAATTTCTTCCTCTACTGCACATTCTTTAGATAACCATGCTCTACTGATTTCTCGCAACACTGGTTTTAGTTCACATATATTGTGCCAAGGGCCTACTTGGGTTACAATCCTTAGCATAACTACGTCTAATACATAATTTTGCTATTCTTATTTGAATATTAGAATAACTCACTGCAACAGTCTCAGTTAAGGTTAAGTCCTGTTAAGTTTGAGCTCTGTTAAGCTTTTATCTCTTTATTCCTTTTATCCTTGCCCTCACTGCCCTTGTGTCACACACACACACAGGGACAGTTCTTGCTTTTTTTTCTGGTTTGATTGCCTGGATTCTGTTTGGTTTTGTTGTTGCTTTGTTTCCCTGGTGTGCCTGAAGTGTCCAGTCAGGAGCAGAGTGACTCTTGCCAAGGAACTTTGTGCTGCTGTCCCTTAATATTAAATCTGGTTTTTGCTGATCCCCTGCCGGGGATTTTTTCAGCGCTCTCAAGCCCTCGTTTGTAACAGGGTGAAGGAGCCCTGGCCCAGGCTCTGGCCCTGGGGGACACGGGGACACTGCCGGGGGGTCCCTGTCCCCCTGTCCCACCCCCATGGCCCCGGCCCCCCGTCCCCATGTCAGGCTCTGGGGTCGATCTGGTGGAACATCCTCTGGGGGAGGCTGCGGCACCGGGGGCGGGGGGACCCGGGGGGACAGGGGACCCTGCTGGGCACGAGCAGGGTTGGACTGCTCTGGGGGGGCTGTGAGGGGGGACAGGGCAGAGTGACCTCACCAGGGACCTCACACAGCACCTGTGATGTCACAGAGCCCCTGTGATGTCACACAGCCATCTCTGTGATATCACATATTTGCCCTATGACATCACAGAGTTCCTGTGACATAACACAGCCTCCCTGTGATGTCACAGCCCATTCTTGGATGTCACACAGCACCTTTGTGATGTCACAGTGCCAATGCTGTGATATCACCCTGTGGTGTCATACAGCTCTGCTGTGACATCTCAGAAGACCCTGTGATGTCACTGTCTGTTCTGTGATGTCACAGCCTGCTCTATGATGTCACAGCCATCCAGTGATGTCATCACCCACTCCCTGATGTCATGGAGCCCCCTATATAATGGCAGAGTCTGCTCTATGGCCTCACACCCTACTCTGTGATCTCACACCCAGCTCTGTAACGTCACAACTCTCTCAGTGATGTCACAAAAGCCTCTCTGTGATGACATAATGCCAGTCTGTAATTTCACAGCACACACTTTGACCTCACAGCCTGCTCTATGATGTCCTACAGCCATGCCATTATGTCACAGCCTGCTCTGTGGTGTCACAGAGGCCCCTCTATGATGTTGTAGCTGCTCAGTGACTTCACATAACAAATCTGTGATGTCATTGCCCAATCTGTGACCTCACACAGCCCACTCTGTGCTGTCACACAGCCCCTTGCTGACATCCCAGCTGCTCTGTGCCTCTCTGACACAGCCAGAGAGGTGCTGCTGTGACACAGCCCCCTCTGGGACATCCCCCAGCCCCTGACAGTGCTGAGCCCCTGTGAGCTCTGTCTGTGCCCTGCTGGTGTCCCTGAGGTGCCCTGGCAGTGCCCCAGCCCTGCTGGGCTGTGCACAGGAGCTGCTCCTGCCCAGAGCTGTCTCTCTGCAGTGCTGCCCTGGCCAGGAGCTGCCTCTGGGCCAGGAGCCCAGCCCAGCCCAGCAGCACAGACACAGCACAAGGACTTTAGTGACCCTCTGGGGCTTTGGTGCTCTTTGCATCAGGGACAGTCCCTCAGAGTGTGCTCAAAGAACTTCTCAAGAACTCAGAGTGAGATTGAAACACTGAAGTGTCTCATACTTAAAATAGATCCTTCTGAGGGGCACAAATGAGAAAGTGTCCCCAGGTTCCAGGTAGAGCAGAACACTGGAGGCAGTGATGACAGGTGGGGACAATCAAGGCAAAGGTGTCTCTGGAGCTGAGAAAACCTGGATGTGTTTCAGGAATGCAAAGGGCCAAGTCCTGAGCCCCAGCCCCTGCCAAGGCAGATCCTGTCCCTCCCTCTTTGCTCAGGGCTCTTCCCGGGTTGGGCACTGGGATGTGGGGATGGGCAATGCCAAGGGCAGGACCATGGGGCAGCCCCTGCCAGGCTGCTGAGCAGGGACAAGGAGGCAATGAGGCCCCAGGGCTGCCAGGGTCACTTGTCCCCTCGTGGCCTCAGGCCCAGGGCCAGCAGCCATGGCCAAAGTGCTGCCCAAGTTGGCTCTGTCAGGGCCTTGCAGCTGCTGCCCATCCCTGTGCCCTGTGCAGCCCAGGCTGTGCTATGGTGTCCCTGCCCTGGCCTCTGTCCCTGCAGGCTGTGCTCATCCCCCGGCTACCCCACCTGGCTGGCCCCTTCCTTTGCTGACAGCTCTGCCTCCTGCCTGCCTCTGCCTGCCCACACAAAGCCTTGGGCTGCTCCAGGCTCCTTCTGGGGACGTGCTGCACCACAGCCCTGCCCTGGCAGGGAAATTCCTTTCTCCTCATGTCCACTCTGGGCCTCTCCAGCTCCCCTTGGTGCCATTATTTCTTTCTCTGGCTGTTTTATATAATGAAGAAAAGCTCCAGTCTCTCTGAAACCACCCTTCAATCCCTCCCAGGCTACTTCTGTTCTGTCCTCAGTCTCCACATCAAGGAACCCAGAGTCCTCAGCCTGTCCCTTCTGGTTCTGTGATGAGGCCTCCAAACCCCAGCTTGGGAGATTTTTGGTTCCTTTCCAACGTCTGTGAAAATGGAAAAATAGCGATCAAAGTTATTTTCTCTCAAATTTTGCAGTAACAGAACAAGGGTCAATATCTTTAAACTGAATGGGGGTGGATTTACATTTGTCAGAAGGAGAAAATATTTTACAATTATGAGAGTGGCAAAAAACTGCAACTGTTTTCTTCCAGAGAAGTGGATTCCCCATCCGAGGAATGCTTCAAGAGCAGGAGCTTTGTCCAACCTGACCCAGTGAAACCCTCTCATCCCCAGTGACAGAATTCCTGTAGTGTGGGTTCTCTGATGTGCTGGGTGCCCCACAACATTTCTGGCCAGAATGTCTGCTGAGGGCAGCCAGGCTGCTGCAGGGGCAGTGACCTCACAGCCATCACGATGGTAGCCCTGGCCCTGGGCCTGGCTCTGCCCTTTCCTCTGCCCCTGCCTTGTCTCTGCTGGCATCAAGAGTTTTGTCATTAATATCTTGTCCCCAAGGTGCTGGGGCCAATGGCTTCCCAGTCAGGCTCCTGGAGCAGAAGTGGCTTTTGAGAGCCCAGCCAGAAATGAGCCCTGAGGCAGCAGCTCTGCAGTGGTGCCCACCAGGCCGGGGTGCCAAGGGAGGCTTCTGGCCATGCCCTGCCAGCAGCTGCTGCTGCCAAGGTGCCTTTGGTGCCTCAGGCTCTCCCTGGCACAGCTCCCAGCACGGCACTCTGCCCTTGTGCCCGAGGCCTTCCCTGTGCTGGGGCTGGCCTGGGGCTTTTCCTGCAGCGGGACCTGCCCTGCTCATGGCACAGGAAAGGCAGTTCCTGCTGGAGCAGGAGGCTCTGCCTGCAGTGGGCTCCAACCACACCAGCAAGGCCCTGTTTGAAAGGCCCCAGTGGGAAATGAAAGGGGGGGGGTCACACTGCTTTTGGGGTAAATAATGCAGAAACCAGCCTGACTCCTCCATCCCAAGTTCAACATCCTCAGAAGGAGCTGAAGCTGTGGCAGGGCTGAAAAAATCCCCAAAGAAAGGAACAACCAAGGGACACCACTGGGAGCTTCTGCAGAGCGGCTGAGCTGGTCCAACCTGGGCACATCTGACAGACAGGGCAGCACTTCAGACTAGAAAAGCCACATCCCAAATTTTAATTGCAACATCTACTGACATTTCCCTTCTTTGGGGGGGTGTGAAGATTCCTCCCTGCAGTGGGGACACCCCTCAAGGTCACTGCTCCAGGCTGAGCCAAAGGGATTTGCGCCCGGTCATTGCTCTGGGGGAGTGACATCAATCTCTGCTTAATAACTGCTTCTTTTTCTTGAATGCAGTTGCTTTGAAATGAATGTGGAGTGCTTGATATAATATAATATAATATAAGATAATAGAATATAAGATAATATAAGATAATATAATATAATATAAGATAAGATAATATAATATAATATAATATAATATAATGATAATATAATATAATATAATATAATATAATATAATATAATATATATAATATAATATAATATAATATAATATAATATAATATAATATAATATAATATAATACAATTACAGCTGTTATACCTTGGAGTAAATATTTCTGTTTAAGATAATTTTGTCTAATCAGGACCAAAAAATATAATATATACTTATCTGAATATATCGACTTTGTCATCCTTAATCCTGTGGGACAAATTCTATAAAGGTTTATTTCCACCTTGATAATTCTTTACAAACTCTTGAAAAGTCTGAGGCTTGGATCGGAACCAGCTGCTCCAAGGCTCCTCTCACAGAAGGAGCTTAGAAAGCCTGGAGGTCCTTGGGGCTATCTGGGGATATGTGGGGGCTATTGGGGAACCTTTCTGCACCTCATGACCAAACAGGAGCTTCTCTAATAAACTTTGCCTGAAGCTCCCACTGTGCCCATTACAGGAACCCCTGTGAGTATCTGGGACATCCCGGCTCTTTGGCAGCCTGGGCACTCCTGGGATGTCACCCTGGAGCCCCCGTGAGTGCCTGTGACAGATCGGTGCCTTTGCAGCCCAAGGTCCCCTGGGATGTCACCATGGAATGGCTGTGACTGCCTGTGACCACACGGCTCTTTACCATCCTCAGAAAGCCCTGGGAGGTCTCCATGGAGCCCCTGTCTCTGCCTGTGACATTCCAGCTCTTGAACAGCCTGGAGACTCTGGGAAAGTCCCCATGGAACCCCTCTGAGGGCCTGTGACAAATCTGATCCTCAGCAGGCAGCCATCACCAGCCCCCTGTTGCTTTGGTCAGTTTCCGTGGCAACCATCACCAGCCCCCTGTTGCTATGGTCAGTTTCCATGGCAACCATCACCAGCCCCCTGTTGCTATGGTCAGTTTCCATGGCAACCATCACCAGCCCCCTGTTGCTATGGTCAGTCCCTGGGAAGCTCCATGGAGACCCCATGCCAGGGGTGGGTGCCATGGACACCAGCTCAGGCCAGCAGCCAGAGCCCGTTGCCATGGCAACCATTGGCAGTCCCATCCCCAGGCTCATGGGATCCCAGAACCACAGAATTGGCTGAGTTGGGAGGGACCCATCAGGATTCTCAAGTCCAACTGCTGGCCCTGCACAGGACACGCCAACAATGCCAGCCTGGGCCTGGCAGCGCTGCCCAAACGCTGCTGGAGCTCAGAGAGCCCTGGAGCTGGGACCCTTCCCTGGGGAGCCTGGGCAGGGCCCCAGCAGCCTCTGGGAAAAAACCTTTCCCTGAGATCCAACCTAAGCCTGCCCCGACTCAGCTGCAGCCGTTCCCTCCAGTCCCGTCCCTGGGCACCAGAGGGAAGCGGTTCCCACAACCCCAGCCAGGGACCCGCTCCCAAGGCTGTTGCCATGCCAACCAGGGTTGGGATGCTCGGTTTCCATGGGCTGGGGTTCAGGAATGGGATTCCCCAATTTCCTGCTCCCTCTAAAACCACAATGCCCTCGCTGCCCTCCCACCTCCCATGGAAAGCACAAAAGGCAAAGATGCCAGGCTGGAATAAGAACAATTTATTGGCAACAGAAACAAGATAAAGAATAAACGGGAACAGAAACAATATTGATAACAGAAGGAATAAGAAAAACTATTTACTGGGAAAACTACAACATCAACGACTGGCGGGCTCTTCCTGGCCATGTATTTCCTCCTGCCTGGAAAGGACACCCTTCTCCTCAGGGAGAGAGAGAGTCCCTTTCCTGCCCCTGGCAATGACCTGAGGTGGGAGTGAATGTAATGTCACACCATGGCCAGACCCTCATGTTCTTCAATCCCACATTATGTCACTGGCAGGGGCAGGAAAAGGTACAGGTGTCTTCCCAGCATGGGTCATCGGGAACATGGATCACCAGGGCTCTTCCCAACGTGGGACCTCCAATAGGGGATGAAGCTGCAGCAGTGCATGAAGAGCACTGCAGTGGGGGCACTCACAGGGCTTCCCTTACCGGTGCCTCTGTTGGTGTCTGGTCAAGTGAGACCTCTGGGTGAAGCTCTTCCCACACTGGGGACACTCGTAGGGCCTCTCCCCAGTGTGGATGCGCCGGTGCCTGATGAGGGTGGAGTTGCGGTTGAATCCCATCCCACAGTCGGAGCAGCGGAAGGGCCTCTCATCCGTGTGGATCCGCTCATACTGGAGGAGACTGGAGCTGGTCTGAAACCTCTTCTGGCATGTGGGACACTCGTAGGGCCTCTCCCCGGTGTGGATGCGCCGGTGCCTGATGAGGGTGGAGTTGTGCTTGAAGCCCTTCCCACAGTCGGAGCAGCGGAAGGGCCTCTCATCTGTGTGGATCCGCTCATGCTGGAAGAGATTAGAGCTGGTGTGAAACCTCTTCCCACATTGAGAACACTCGTAGGGCCTCTCCCCGGTGTGGATGCGCTGGTGGGTGACGAGTTCTGAGCTGTAGCTGAAGCCCTTCCCACACTCCCCACACTCGTAGGGCCATTCCCCAGTGTGAATCATCTGGTGGCGGATCAGGGTGCTGCTGTTCCTGAAGCTCTTCCCACACTCCAGGCACTTGTAGGGCTTCTCTTCCACGAGTTTCTGCTGTGGGGATTTGTCCTCCCTGGTCTCCATCCTCAGCTCCTTCCCTGGGGGAGGAAGGACAAGGAGAGGATGGGATTTGCCTCTGTGCCACAGGGAAGGGGAAGGATGATCCCCCCAGTGCATCCCCAGCAGGACAGCGTTGGGAGCGGAGTTCTCCTGCAGCCAGGAGCCATGCTGGGCTGGGAGATGGAGCAGGAAAGAGGGGGAAAGGGGCACTGACTTCCTCCTCACCTGCCTGGGTGTCCTGGGGCATTGTGTCAGTTTGAAAAGACAGGTGTCTGCTAAGGACGGCAGGAGCCTCCCTTGAAATGGAAAATGTTAACCCCCTCCCTTGGAAATATAATTTTCAAAATAAGGGGCTGTCAAACAAAAGCTATGGGAATAGGAATAACAGTTCTTTAGTAGGAACATTAAAATTACAAATGCAATAGTACTAAAAAACTACTTACAGGGTCAGAATACCACCTGACACGCTGTGGGTCAGGGTGTTGGCAGCACTCCCGTTAAATGGTGGCTGCCGTCCTCCTGCAGTGACAGATGTGGATTTGTTGGAGCAGGGATCCTGTAGAAGGGTGGAATTTTCCTCTGGACGTCCAGTGGTGCTGTTGATGGGCCTGGTCTTCCTCTGGGATCCAGTGGAGCTGAAAGCTGCTCTTCTGGGACTCCTGTGGGAGAAGGCTGACTCTGTTGTTCACACTCTCAGCTTATATCCAGGTAGGAATGCTTGGCTCCTCCCTCTGGGCGGAGCACCTCACAATGGGAGGATGGAATATTTATCAGTTCTGAAGTGACACTCAATGGTCCATTACCAGAAGATATCTCCCCAGAGGGAGGATTCCTTGTGGAAGAGATAAAGTAAACTGCTCAATTCACAGATGATACCTGCCCCGCCTTTAACAGATGGTAACAGATTGTATACACACCCAGCTAAAGCTGAGATACTGTTCCAGCCTTGGAAAGCAGGATTTGGTCCCAGGACTTGTTAGGGAATGCAACCCTGACTGAAGGCAGAGATAGAATCTCCAGAGCCTGCAGCCAAAATGGAGAATTGAGTGATAATCATTTCAACATCTTCTCTTTTGGAATTATTTTCTAATGATTTTTGTTTTGCCTATCTAATACTTTTGTAATTTTTTGCAAATTTCAATATCTAAAATTCACTGTTCCTTAAGTGAAGTTGGTGTCTGTGTCTTTGGTGCTGACCCTGCCCACCATCCTGCCTAAGTTTTACCTGGGAAGACAAAATCCCTCGCTCTAAATGTCCCTCCTTCCTCTTTGTTCTCCCCACATTACACCCTGATCATGATGTCCTATGGTCTGGGGTGTCCCCGGGCTCAGCTGGGGTCACCTGTCCTGGCTGTGTCCCCTCCCAACCTCCCCCACAGCCCCAGCCCCTCCGCAGCGTGGCCGGACGAGGGGCAGGACAGGCCTTGGCTCAGTGCGAGCTCAGCAAGAACAAAACCATCTCTGTGTGCTCAGCCCTGTGCTCAGCACCGGCCCCGCATTTCCTCCACTGCCAGCCCGGACCCCCCTTTCCCACCCCTCTGCAGCACCAGCTGCTGGGTGGGGGAGCCCCCGATCGGCCCCAGGGGTGGGCAGGGGGCTCGGGGGCCCCCCCGGTGCGGATCCGTCCCCCCGGCCCGAGCCCCAAATTCCGCTCCGGGGCTGCTGGGCTCTGTGGGTCTGCCTGACAACTGGTGAATCATCAGTGAGAAAAGCTCTGGTTGGCTGGAAATTGTTCAGTGCGTTCTCTGATTGGCTGGAATTGTGAAAGTCGCTGTGCCCTGCGGGTGTCCCTGGGAGCTGCGGAGTCCGGGCGGGAGCCTTTTCCTCTTTCTTTCTCTCCCTCTGAGACCTCTTCCCTATTTCTTTCTGTCCCTCTGAGACCACTTCCCTATTTCTTTCTACTCCCCCCCCACCCAAAACCTCTTTCCTATTTCTCTCCCTGTTTGAGACCTCTGTCCAATTTCTTTCTCTCCCTCTCTCCTTCCCAGCCAAGAAAAGATGTTCCTGCCCTCACCAGCAAAGCTCTTAAGAAGGACCCAAAAGCTAAGTGGTGCAAGATCATACAGTGACATTTCCCTGCCAGCCTGAAATAAACAGGGCAGGAGATTTTCCTCCTTTTTAATGCCTTTATTAAGGTGATCAGCTCGAAGATGGGGTTTTGGCAGATCCGCGGAGTTCTGCCACTGCTCCCAGCAGTGAATCTGAAGAGGAGGATTTGCAGCTCTTTCCCCAAGGGGGAAAAGCCTGAAGTCCTGTTCTCATAAGGCAGTGGGGTATACCCAGGGTTTCAGTTTGGGTTGTCAGTCCAGCGGGTCCTGGGTCTGACTGGGATCATTTGTACTTGGGGCGAGGAGTGACCGAGGTTCTCAGTGTCTCTGCCAGCTTCGGACCTCGGCCCTGCTGTCCAAACACCACCCTGACCTCTCTATTCTGCTTTGGCTCGTCTCTTTTGGGGTATTTTCCAGGATTTTGTAAAGGTCCTGTCCTAAGGTACTCTGGGTTTGGAGGCAAATTTGCATATCTCCTGAGATGGAAATATTCCCCTCTCCCCACGGTCCGGGGGGAGGGTTGTCATCCTCCTGGCAGCAGGCTGGGGTGGTGCTGAAAAACAAGAATCCTCCACAATAGAGAGTCAAATGGCGATACTTAAGGATACTTAACTGGCAATTACAACATTTCACTGACAAAGAACTCCTGGCCAATGGTCAACTCTCAGATCAACTGAAAAACTCCTCTGCTGCTCCTTCTCTTAAAAAAAAGGGTAACATTTTTTTGTTCATAACACAGCCTTCATAACTTCACCCATGGCTGTTGTAGCTTGTGGATTGGGAATTAAATCAGGGCAGGGTCTTTGGTGGGAGCTGCCCTGGGTCAAAGGAGACACTGAGAGAGAAACAGAGCAGGCAGAGAAAGGCAGAAGAGAAAGGAGGGCACAAACACAATCAGCTGAGAAGGTGGCACTCTGAAACAGAAACTGGAACTGACTGAAAATGAATAGAACAGAAAGAAATAATTTTGTAACTTTATTTCCTATCAGAATACAATTTCCACCCTTTCTCAAAACCCCCTCCAGGTGCCATTCAGCAGGGCTATCAGAAAGTTTTTCATTCTGAATTGATGTTCCAGGCTGCAGCCACAAGCAAACAGGGAATGGGGATTTTCCTGCTCCTGGGGAGTTTGACATCCTCATGGAGGATGAAATAAACAGGGCAGGAGATCTTTCTCCTTTTTAATGCCTTTATTAAAAGTGATCAGCTCAGGATGGGTGGGTTGACAAGCCCGCGGTTCCCTGCAGCCGCTCCCAGCAGTGACTCAGAGGAGGAGGAGGAAAGTGCAGCTCTGTCTCCTCGGCGCAGAGCCAGGAGTCCCGTCCTCGCAAGGGCAGTGGGGGCATACCCTGGGTTCGGTTTGGTTTGCCGGTTCAGGAGCCCTGGACCCGACTGACTTCTATTTTAAACAAGGCAAAGAGTGACCGAGGTTTTCAGCGTCTCTGCCGGCTTTGGACCTCACCCCTGCTGTCCAAACACCACCTTGACCTCTCAGTGCTTTGGCTCATTTCTTTTGGGGTACTTTCTGGGATTTAGGGGGGGTCCCATCTCGTTGCAGTCTGGGTTTTGAGATAAATTTGCATTTTTCCTGAGATTCCCCCTCACTTCCCACCATCCCGGGGGTTGTCATCCTCTTGGCAGCAGGCAAGGGTGGTACTGAAAAAAAGAATTCTCCACAATAGAGGGTTAACGACGATACTTAACAGGTGATTACAACATTTAACCAACAACAGAACTCTTGGCCAGCAATCAGGTCCCAGTTTAACTTTAAACTCTGTAACCCTTTCCTTAAAAAAAACCAGGTAACTCTTTTTTTACTCATAACAGAGGAGAGGAGGAGGCACCAGAAGAAAAGGGCAGCTGGGCTTCATCCTTCCATAGGAAAGAGGAGGAGGGAAATCTCTTGTCCTGTCTGCAGCTGCTCCCACAGGGATGTGAGGGCTGATCCCAGAGCCCCAAGGGTCACAGTCAGGGCTGCCCTCAGGGAATGCTCCCCTGGTATTGAGGGGCAGCGTGGGAGCACCTGGATCTTGGAGCACCCAGCTGCCCCCTGTGTTTGGAGGTAACTGAGGAGGGCTGGGACAATGCCAGGGGCATCCTGCAGTGACATCCCCCTGTCCTGCTCTGTGTGACCTGATCCTGGTCTCAATCTCACTCCACATTTAGACACCCCCACAGTTCTGTATTTAATCCCATCCCAGTGCCAGACTCGTCTAGCCCCAGACCCAATCCCAACCCCAGCCCTAAAGCCAATCCCATGTCTAGCCTTAACCCCAATCCCAGCTCTAATCCAAATCTCAGCCCCAACTCCAACCCCAGCTCCAATTCCAGCCCCTTCTAAATCCTCAGCCCCAAACCACATCCTAGGTTCAGCCCTTCTAGGGGTTTGGGGTGTCTCTGTCCCTCTGTCCCCGATGATGTTTGGGTGGGGTCACACCAGGGCTGAGAGGGACAGAGACCCCCCTGGCCTCCCCAGGTGTGAGAAGGTCAGAGAGCCCCCCCAGGCCCGAGCACCCTCAGTGGTGAGAGGGACACAGAGCCCCTGGTCCCCAGCCCTGCACAGGCATTCCCTGAGGCCAGAGGGATGGAGACCCCCTGAGCATCCCCTAGGGCGAGGGGACAGAGACCCCCGAGCATCCCCTGGGCTGAGAGGGCAAGAGACTGCCCCTGAGACAGGGGTGAGATGTCGGGAGATCCCCCCCAGGAATTCCCTGGAGTGAGAATGATGGAGAGACCCCCTAGGGAATGGCCTGGGGTGACAGGGACACCCCCTGGGGAATAGCCTGGAGTGAGAAGGACAGGGACAAATGAAACTTGCCAGTCTTGCTGGTATCATTTGCTCCCTTTCCTCCAGTGATTTTAAAACTTTTCAAGGAAGGACAACAAAATATTTTCTTTACACTGGCCACCCACAACAGCCATTTTCCTCACCAGTTCTCCCATTAGTCGCTCTGAGGAAGCTGCGTCCAAGTTTCCAAGAGTTCCTCCAGCAGAGCCACAACCTCCTCAGAGGAGGGAACCATGCTGTTATCAAAGGCACATGGGGCCAGAGAACAGTGCCTAAACTCACTGTGTCAAAATAATGTTGCAAGCTGGTTAAGAAAATTGTTAGAGAGATGCCTCTGCTCTGATTAAAGTGGCAATGAGACCAAATCCAACATGGATTTTATTGAACAGTAAATGTGACGTAGAGAGAGATGGAAAGAAAGAGAAAAGGGGGGGACAGCAAGGGAGTGACAGGGACAGAGACCTTCGCTGGGGCAGGGCAAGTGTGACATTGTCCCCTGGGTGTGTGGCCTTCCTGGGTGGGGGTAAGGGGGGTGTTGTTCACCCCCCCAGCAGGGATTACCCCACTGTTTCAGGTTGCAATGTAAGATGTAACCAAAACCACGTTTTCAGTCACCATCTCCATAAACTGGGGATGCACTGTGGGGATCTCCTTCCCCTTCACTCTGGCACAGAGACAAATCCCATCCTCTCCTTGTCCTTCCTCCCCCAGGGAAGGAGCTGAGCATGGAGACCAGGGAGGACAAATCCCCACAGCAGAACCTTGTGGAAGAGAAGCCCTACAAGTGTGTGGAGTGTGGGAAGAGCTTCAGGCAGAGCAGCAACCTGATCTGCCACCAGATGATCCACACTGGGGAACGGCCCTGTGAGTTTGGGGAATGTGGGAAGGGCTTCAGCTGCAGCTCCACGCTTGTGACCCACCAACGCATCCACACTGGGGAGAGGCCCTACGAGTGTCCCCAGTGTGGGAAGAGGTTTCAGACCAGCTCCAATCTCCTCCTGCATGAGCGCATTCACACAGATGAGAGGCCCTTTCTCTGCCCTGTCTGTGGGAAGGGCTTCAACGAAAACTCCACCCTCATCAACCACTGGCGTATCCACACTGAGGAGAGGCCCTATGAGTGTCCCCAGTGTGGGAAGAGCTTCACCCAGAGCTCTGCCTTGACCAGACACCAACAGAGGCACCGGTAAGGGAAGCCCTGTGAGTGCCCCCACTGCAGTGCTCTTCATGCACTGCTGCAGCTTCATCCCCTATTGGAGGTCCCACATTGGGAAGAGCCCTGGTGATCTGTGTTCCCCATGATCCATGCTGGGAAGAGACCTGTACCTTTTCCTGCCCCTGCCAGTGACATAATGTCGGATTGAAGAACATGAACGTCTGGCCGTGTTGTGACATGACATTCACTCCCACCTCAGGTCATTGCAGGAAAGGGACTCTCTCTCTCTCTCTCCCTGAGGAGAAGGGTGTCCTTTCCAGGCAGGAGGAAATCCATGGCCAGGAAAAGCCAGTCGTTGATGTTGTAGTTTTCCCTGTAAATAGTTTTTCTTATTCCTTCTGTAATCAATAATATTTCTGTTCCTGTTTGTTCTTTACCTTGTTTCTGTTGCCAATAAATTGTTCTTATTCCAGCCTGGGATCTTTGCCTTTTTTGCTTTCCATGGGTGGCGGGAGGGCAGCAAGGGCATCGTGGTTTTAGCTGGAGCAGGAAGGTGAGGAACACCATTCTTAAACCCCAGCCCATGGAAACCGAACATCCCAGCCCTGGTTGCCATGGCAACAGCCTTGGGAGCGGGTCCCTGGCTGGGGCTGTGGGAATCTCTTCCCTCTGGTGCCCAGGGACAGGAGTGGAGGGAACGGCTGCAGCCAAGGCGGGGCAGGCTTAGGTTGGATTTCAGGAAAAGGTTTTTCCCCAGAGGCTGCTGGGGCCCTGCCCAGGCTCCCCAGGGAAGGGTCCCAGCTCCAGGGCTCTCTGAGCTCCAGCAGCATTTGGACAGTGCTGCCAGGCCCAGGCTGGCATTGCTGGGGTGTCCTGTGCAGGGCCAGCAGTTGGACTCGAGGATCCTGATGGGTCCCTCCCAACTCAGCCAATTCTGAGGTTCTGGGATCACATGAGCCCGGGGATGGGACTGCCAATGGATGCCATGGCAACGGGCTCTGGCTGCAGGCCTGAGCTGGTGTCCATGGCAACCACCCCTGGCATGGGGTCTCCATGGAGCTGCTGAGGGACTGAGCAAAGCAACAGGGGGCTGGTGATGGTTGCCATGGAAACTGACCATAGCAACAGGGCTATGGTGATGGTTGCCATGGAAACTGACCATAGCAGCAGGGCTATGGTGATGGTTGCCATGGAAACTGACCATA
>NW_026108192.1:0-14866 GCF_022539315.1 Serinus canaria | reverse complement strand
AACGAAGCTTAAACGTCTGGAAAGTGGTTAGTTCTTGTCCTGGCTCCGTTTGAGAGCTGTGCACTCAATCCCGGTGATTTGCGCCTTCATTTTCCGCGTCTCAGCATCTGCTGAGCTCTCCGTCAGCCGCAGGCGAAGAAGCGGCTTGTACGCGCACAAGGCATAGTGCCGGTCGGTGTGCGGTATGGACCGCGGCTTCTGCCGAAAGACGCCGGGAACCGGCACCTACCTTCGGCCAATTGCGGTAAGCCGTCTTCTGCGGCTCTTGCCGTCTACATCTTAGCGAAAAAGCTTTTCCAGTCTTTCTCTCAAGAAAAAACTGTGCCAGCACAGGAAGAATCCCCGGACGTGTTTTCATAGAGCTAGTCGAATTCCTATCAGCTCTGAAGCGAAAAAAATAAGTAAGATTCCCCTCGAAATGCTTCAAATATCTTAGAAAGTGCAAAGCAAAAGTTGTCGGGGAAGCTTTTCCCTTCGTCTGTTAAACGCAGCTTAAACGTCTGGAAAGTGGTTAGTTCATGTCCTGGCTCAGTTTGAGAGCTGAGCACTCAATCCCGGTGCTTTGCGCCTTCGTTTAACACGTCTCAGCATCTGCCGAGCTCTCCGTCAGCCGCAGGCGAAGAAGCGGCTTGTACGCGCACAAGGCATAGTGCCGGTCGGTGTGCGGTATGGACCGCGGCTTCTGCCGAAAGACGCCGGGAACCGGCACCTACCTTCGGCCAGTTGCGGTAAGCAGTCTTCTGCGGCTCTTGCCGTCTACATCTTAGCGAAAAAGCTTTTCCAGGCTTTCTCTCAAGAAAAAACTGTGCCAGCACAGGAAGAATCCCCGGACGTGTTTTCATAGAGCTAGTCGAATTCCTATCAGCTCCGAGGCGAAAAAAAGAAGTAAGATTCCCCACGGAGTGCTTCAAATAGCTTAAAAATGTGCAAAGAAAAGTTGTCCAAGAACTTTTTCCCTTCGTCTGTAAACGAAACTTAAACGTCTGGAAAGTCATTAGTTCATGTCCTGGCTCAGTTTGAGAGCTGTGCACTCAATCCCGGTGCTTTGCGCCTTCGTTTAACGCGTCTCAGCATCTGCCGAGCTCTCCGTCGGCCGGAGGCGAAGAAGCGGCTTGTTCGCGCACAGAGAATTGTGTCGGTCGCTGTGCGCTCCGGACCGTGGCTTCTGCCGAAAGACGCCAGGAACTGGCACTTTCCTTCGGCCAGTTACGGTAGCCCGTCTTCTGCGGCTCTTGCCGTCTACATCTTAGCGAAAAAGATTTTCCAGTCTTTCTCTTAAGAAAAAACTGTACCAGCACAGGAAGATTCCCTCGATGTTTTTCATAAAGCTAGTCGAGTTCTTATCAGCTCCGAGGCGAAAATAAAAAAGCAAGATTCCCCACGGAGTGCATCAAATAGCTTAGAAAGGTGCAAAGAAATGTTGTCCGAGAACTTTTTCCCTTCGTCTGTTAAACGAAGCTTAAATGTCTGGAAAGTCAGTAGTTCTTGTCCTGGCTCCGTATGAGAGCTGTGCACTCAATCCCAGTGCTTTGCGCCTTCGTTTAACGCGTCTCAGCATCTGCCGAGCTCTCCGTCGGCCGGAGGCGAAGAAGCGGCTTGTTCGCGCACAGAGAATTGTGTCGGTCGCTGTGCGCTCCGGACCGTGGCTTCTGCCGAAAGACGCCAGGAACTGGCACTTTCCTTCGGCCAGTTACGGTAGCCCGTCTTCTGCGGCTCTTGCCGTCTACATCTTAGCGAAAAAGCTTTTCCAGGCTTTCTCTTAAGAAAAAACTGTGCCAGCACAGGAAGATTCCCTCGACGTTTTTCATAAACCTAGTCGAGATCTCACTAGTTCCGAGGCGAAAATAAAAAAGCAAGATTCCCCACGGAGTGCATCAAATAGCTTAGAAAGGTGCAAAGAAAAGTTGTCTGAGAACTTTTTTCCTTCGTCTGTTAAACGAAGCTTAAAAGTCTGGAAAGTCAGTAGTTCTTGTCCTGGCTCCGTTTGAGAGCTGTGCACTCAATCCCGGAGCTTTGCGCCTTCGTTTAACGCGTCTCAGCATCTGCCGAGCTCTCAATCGGCCGGAGGCGAAGAAGCGGCTTGTTCGCGCATAGAGCATCTTGCCGGTCGCTGTGCACTCCGGACTGCGGCTTCTGCAAAGACAACGGGAACCGGCACCTACCTTTGGCCAGTTGCAGTAAGCCGTCTTCTGCGGCTCTTGCCGTCTACATCTTAGCAAAAAATCTATCCCAGGCTTTCTCTCAAGAAAAAACTGTGTCAGCACAGAAAAAATCCCCCGATGTTTTTCATAAAGGTAGTAGAGTTCTTAGTAGATCCGAGGCGAAAAGAAAAAGTAAGATTCCCCACGGAGTGCTTCAAATAGCTTAGAAATGTGCAAAGAAAAGTTGTCCGAGAACTTTTTCCCTTCGTCTGTAAACGAAGCTCAAATGTCTGGAAAGTGGTTAGTTCATGTCCTGGCTCCGTTTGAGAGCTGTGTACTCAATCCCGGTGCTTCGCGCCTTCGTTTAACGCGTCTCAGCATCTGCCGAGCTCTCCGTCGGCCGGAGGCGAAGAAGCGGCTTGTTCGCGCACAGGGCATTGGGCCGGTCGGTGTGCGCTCAGGACCGCGGCTTCTGCCGAAAAACGCCGGGAACCGGCACCTACCTTCGGCCAGTTGCGGTAAGCCGTCTTCTGCGGCTCTTGCCGTCTACATCTTAGCAAAAAAGCTTTTCCAGGCTTTCTCTCAAGAAAAAACTGTGCCAGCACAGGAAGAATCCCAGGACGTGTTTTCATAGAGCTAGTCGAATTCCTATCAGCTCCGAAGCGAAAAAAAGAAGTAAGATTCCACACGGAGTGCTTCAAATAGCTTAGAAAGGTGCAAAGAAGAGTTGTCCGAGAACTTTTTCCCTTCGTCTGTTAAACGAAGCTTAAACGTCTGGAAAGTGGTTAGTTCATGTCCTGGCTCCGTTTGAGAGCTGTGCACTCAATCCCGGTGCTTTGCGCTTTCGTTTAACGCGTCTCAGCATCTGCCGAGCTCTCCGTCGGCCGGAGGCGAAGAAGCGGCTTGTTCGCGCACAGAGAATTGTGTCGGTCGCTGTGCGCTCCGGACCGTGGCTTCTGCCGAAAGACGCCAGGAACTGGCACTTTCCTTCGGCCAGTTACGGTAGCCCGTCTTCTGCGGCTCTTGCCGTCTACATCTTAGCGAAAAAGCTTTTCCAGGCTTTCTCTTAAGAAAAAACTGTGCCAGCACAGGAAGATTCCCTCGACGTTTTTCATAAAGCTAGTCGAATTCTACAGTCCGAGGCGAAAAAAAGAAGTAAGATTCCACACGGAGTGCTTCAAATAGCTTAGAAATGTGCAAAGAAAAGTTGTCCGAGAACTTTTTCCCTTCGTCTGTAAACGAATCTTAAATGTCTGGAAAGTGGGTAGTTCTTGTCCTGGCTCCGTTTGAGAGCTGTGCACTCAATCCCGGTGCTTTGCGCTTTCGTTTAACGCGTCTCAGCATCTGCCGAGCTCTCCGTTGGCCAGAGGCGAAGAAGCAGCTCTTTGGCGCTCAGGGCATTGTGCCGGTCGCTTTGCGCTCCGGACCGCGGCTTCTGCCGAAAGACGCCGGGAACCGGCACCTACCTTCGGCCAGTTACGGTAGCCCGTCTTCTGCGGCTCTTGCCGTCTACATCTTAGCGAAAAAGCTTTTCCAGGCTTTCTCTTAAGAAAAAACTGTGCCAGCACAGGAAGAATCCCCGGACGTGTTTTCATAGAGCTAGTCGTAATTCCTATCAGCTCTGAGGCGAATAAAAGAAGTAAGATTCCCCACGGAATGCTTCAAATAGCTTAGAAAGGTGCAAAGAAGAGTTGTCCGAGAACTTTTTCCCTTCGTCTGTAAACGAAGCTTAAACGTCTGGAAAGTGGTTAGTTCTTGTCTTGGCTCCGTTTGAGAGCTGTGCACTCAATCCCGGTGCTTTCCGCTTTCGTTTAACGCGTCTCAGCATCTGCCGAGCTCTCCGTCGGCCGGAGGCGAAGAAGCAGCTCTTTGGCGCTCAGGGCATTGTGCCGGTCGCTTTGCGCTCCGGACCGCGGCTTCTGCCGAAAGACACCAGGAACCAGGACTTTCCTTCGGCCAGTTGTGGTAACCCGTCTTCTGCGGCTCTTGCCATCTACATCTTAGGGAAAAAGCTTTTCCAGGCTTTCTCTCAAGAAAAAACTGTGCCAGCACAGGAAGAATCCCTCAATGTTTTCATAAAGCTAGTAGAGATCTTAGTAGATCCGAGGCGAAAATAAAAAAGCAAGAATCCCCACGGAGTGCTTCAAATAGCTTAGAAAGGTGCAAAGAAGAGTTGTCCGAGAACTATTTCCCTTCGTCTGTAAACGAAGCTTAAACGTCTGGAAAGTGATTAGTTCTTGTCCTGGCTCCGTTTGAGAGCTGTGCACTCAATCCCGGTGCTTTGCGCCTTCGTTTAACGCGTCTCAGCATCTGCCGAGCTCTCCGTCGGCCGGAGGCGAAGAAGCGGCTTGTTCGCGCACAAGGCATAGTGCCGGTCGGTGTGCGCTCCGGACCGCGGCTTCTGCTGAAAGGCGCCGGGAACCGGCACCTACCTTCGGCCAATTGCGGTAAGCCGTCTTCTGCGGCTCTTGCCGACTACATCTTAGCAAAAATCTTTTCCAGGCTTTCTCTTAAGCAAAAACTGTACCAGCACAGGAAGAATCCTCGGACGTGTTTTCATAGAGCTAGTCGTATTCCTATCAGCTCCGAGGCGAAAAAAAGAAGTAAGATTCCCCACGGAGTGCTTCAAATAGCTTAGAAAGTGCAAAGAAAAGTTGTCGGAGAACTTTTTCCCTTCACCTGTTAAACAAAGCTTAAAAGTCTGGAAAGACAGTAGTTCTTGTCCTGGCTCAGTTTGAGAGCTGTGCACTCAATCCCGGTGCTTTGCGCTTTCGTTTAACTGATCTCAGCATCTGCCGAGCTCTCAGTCGGCCGGAGGCGAAGAAGCGGCTTGTTCGCGCACAAGGCATTGTGCCGGTCGCTGTGCGCTCCGGACCGCGGCTTCTGCCAAAAGACGCCGGGAACCGGCACCTACCTTCGGCCAGTTTCGGTAAGCCGTCTTCTTCGGCTCTGACCACCTACATCTTAGCGAAAAAGCTTTTCCAGGCATTCTCTCAAGAAAAAACTGTACCAGAACAGAAAGAATCCCCGGACATGTTTTCACAGTGCTAGTTGAATTCCTATCAACTCCGAGGCGAAGAAAAGAAGCAAGATTCCCCACGGAGTGCTTCAAATAGCTTAGAAATGTGCAAAGAAAAGTTGTCCAAGAACTTCTTCCCTTCGTCTGTTAAACGAAGTTTAAACGTCTGGACAGTGGTTAGTTCATGTCCTGGCTCCGTTTGAGAGCTGTGCACTCAATCCCGGTGCTTTCCGCCTTCGTTTAACGCATCTCAGCATCTGCCGAGCTCTCCGTCAGCCGGAGGCGAAGAAGCGGCTTGTTCGCACACAGGGCATTGGGCCGGTCGGTGTGCGCTCAGGACCGCGGCTTATGCCGAAAAACGCCGGGAACCGGCACCTACCATCGGCCACTTGCGGTAACCCGTCTTCTGCGGCTCTTGCCGTCTTTATCTTAGCAAAAAAGTTTTCCAGGCTTTCTCTCAAGAAAAAACTGTGCCAGCACAGGAAGAATCCCAGGACGTGTTTTCATAGAGCTAGTCGAATTCCTATCAGCTCCGAGGCGAAAAAAAGAAGTAAGATTCCCCACGGAGTGCTTCAAATAGCTTAGAAATGTGCAAAGAAGAGTTGTCTGAGAACTTTTTCCCTTCTTCTGTAAACGAAGCTTAAACGTCTGGAAAGTCATTAGTTCGTTTCCTGGCTCCGTTTGAGAGCTGTGCACTCAATCCCGGTGCTTTCCGCCTTCGTTTAACGCGTCTCAGCATCTGCCGAGCTCTCCGTCAGCCGGAGGCGAAGAAGCGGCTTGTTCGCACACAGAGCATTGCGCCGGTCGCTGTGCGCTCCGGACCGCGGCTTCTGCCGAAAGACGCGGGGTACCGGAACCTACCTTCGGCCAGTTGCGGTAAGCTGTCTTCTGCGGCTCTTGCCGTCTACATCTTAGCGAAAAAGCTTTTCCAGGCTTTCTCTCAAGAAAAAACTGTGTCAGCACAGAAAGAATCCCTCGATGTTTTTCATAAAGCTAGTCGAGTCCTTAGTAGATCCGAGGCGAAAAGAAAAATACGATTCCCCACTGAGTGCTTCAAATAGCTTAGAAATGTGCAAAGAAATGTTGTCCGAGAACTTTTTCCCTTCGTCTCTTAAAGGAAGCTTAATCGTCTGGAAAGTGGTTAGTTCTTGTCCTGGCTCCGTTTGAGAGCTGTCTACTCAATCCCGGTGCTTTGTGCCTTCGTTTAACGCGTCTCAGCATCTGCCGAGCTCTCCGTCGGCCGGAGGCGAAGAAGCGGCTTGTTCGCGCACAGGGCATTGGGCCGGTCGGTGTGCGCTCAGGACCGCGGCTTCTGCCGAAAAACGCCGGGAACCGGCACCTACCTTTGGCCACTTGCGGTAACCCGTCTTCTGCGGCTCTTGCCGCCTACATCTTAGCAAAAAAGCTTTTCCAGGCTTTCTCTCAAGAAAAAACTGTGCCAGCACAGGAAGAATCCCAGGACGTGTTTTCATAGAGCTAGTTGAATTCCTATCAGCTCCGAGGCGAAAAAAAGAAGTAAGATTCCCCACGGAGAGCTTCAAATAGCTTAGAAATGTGCAAAGAAGATGTTGTCCAAGAACTTTTTCCCTTCGTCTGTTAAACGAAGCTTAAACGTCTGGAAAGTGGTTAGTTCATGTCCTGGCTCAGTTTGAGAGCTGTGCACTCAATCCCGGTGCTTCGCGCCTTCGTTTAACGCATCTCAGCATCTGCCGAGCTCTCCGTCGGCCGGAGGCGAAGAAGCGGCTTGTTCGCGCACAGGGCATTGGGCCGGTCGGTGTGCGCTCAGGACCGCGGCTTCTGCCGAAAAACGCCGGGAACCGGCACCTACCTTCGGCCACTTGCGGTAACCCGTCTTCTGCGGCTCTTGCCGCCTACATCTTAGCGAAAAAGCTTTTCCAGTCTTTCTCTCAAGAAAAAACTGTGCCAGCACAGGAAGAATCCTCGACGTTTTTCATAGAGCTAGTCGAGTTCCTATCAGCTCCGAGGCGAAAAAAAGAAGTAAGATTCCCCACGGAGTGCTTCAAATAGCTTAGAAAGTGCAAGCAAAAGTTGTCGGAGAACTTTTCCCTTCGTCTGTTAAACGAAGCTTAAACGTCTGGAAAGTGGTTAGTTCATGTCCTGGCTCAGTTTGAGAGCTGTGCACTCAATCCCGGTGCTTTGCGCCTTCGTTTAACGCGTCTCAGCATCTGCCGAGCTCTCCGTCGGCCAGAGGCTAAGAAGCGGCTTGTTCGCTCACAAGGCATAGTGCGGGTCTGTGTGCGCTCCGGACCGTGGCTTCTGCCGAAAGACGCCGGGAACCGGCACCTACCTTCGGCCAGTTGCGGTAACCCGTCTTCTGCGGCTCTTGCCGTCTACATCTTAGCAAAAAAGCTTTTCCAGGCTTTCTCTCAAGAAAAAACTGTGCCAGCACAGGAAGAATCCCAGGACGTGTTTTCATAGAGCTAGTCGTATTCCTATCAGCTCCGAGGCGAAAAAAAGAAGTAAGATTCCCCACGGAGTGCTTCAAATAGCTTAGAAAGGTGCAAAGAAGAGTTGTCCGAGAACTTTTTCCCTTCGTCTGTAAACGAAGCTTAAACGTCTGGAAAGTCAGTAGTTCCTGTGCTGTCTCCTTTTGAGAGCTGTGCACTCAATCCCGGTGCTTTGCGCCTTCGTTTAACGCATCTCAGCATCTGCCGAGCTCTCCGTCGGCCGGAGGCGAAGAAGCGGCTTGTTCGCGCACAAGGCATAGTGCCGGTCGGTGTGCGCTCCCGACCGCGGCTTCTGCCGAAAGACGCCGGGAACCGGCACCTACCTTCGGCCAGTTGCGGTAAGCCGTCTTCTGCGGCTCTTGCCGTCTACATCTTAGCGGAAAAGCTTTTCCAGTCTTTCTCTTAAGAAAAAACTGTGCCAGCACAGGAAGATTCCCTCGACGTTTTTCATAAAGCTAGTCGAGTTCTCACTAGTTCCGAGGCGAAAATAAAAAAGCAAGATTCCCCACGGAGTGCATCAAATAGCTTAGAAAGGTGCAAAGAAAAGTTGTCCGAGAATTTTTCCCTTCTTCTGTAAACGAAGCTTAAACGTCTGGAAAGTCATTAGTTCATTTCCTGGCTCAGTTTGAGAGCTGTGCACTCAATCCCGGTGCTTTGCGCTTTGATTTAACGCGTCTCAGCATCTGCCGAGCTCTCAGTCGGCCGGAGGCGAAGAAGCGGCTTGTTCGCGCACAGAGCATTTTGCCAGTCGCTGTGCGCTCCGGACCGCGGCTTCTGCCAAAAGACGCCGGGATCCGGCACCTACCTTCGGCCAGTTGCAGTAACCCGTTTTCTGCGGCTCTTGCTGCCTACATCTTAGCAAAAATGCTTTTCCAGGCTTTCTCTCAAGAAAAAACTGTGCCAGCACAGGAAGAATCCCTGGACGTGTTTTCATAGAGCTAGTCGAATTCCTATCAGCTCCGTGGCGAAAAAAAAAGTAAGATTCCCCACGGAATGCTTCAAATAGCTTAGAAAGGTGCAAAGAAAAGTTGTCCGAGAACTTCTTCCCTTCTTCTGTAAACGAAGCTTAATCAGCTGGCAAGTGGTTTGTTCTTGTCCTGGCTCCGTCTGAGAGCTGTGCACTCAATCCCGGTGCTTTGCGCCTTTGTTTAACGCGTCTCAGCATCTGCCGAGCTCTCCGTCGGCCGGAGGCGAAGAAGCGGCTTGTTCGCGCACAAGAGCATATTGCCAGTCGGTGTGCGCTCCGGACCGCGGCTTCTGCCGAAAGACGACGGGATCCGGCACCTACCTTCGGCCAGTTACAGTAACCCGTTTTCTGCGGCTCTTGCCGCCTACATCTTAGCGAAAAAGCTTTTCCAGGCTTTCTCTTAAGAAAAAACTGTACCAGCACAGGAAGAATCCCTGGACGTGTTTTCATAGAGCTAGTCGAATTCCTATCAGCTCCGAGGCGAAAAAAAGAAGTAAGATTCCCCACGGAATGCTTCAAATAGCTTAGAAAGGTGCAAAGAAAAGTTGTCCGAGAACTTTTTCCCTTCGTCTGTTAAAAGAAACTTAAACGTCTGGAAAGTGGTAGGTTCATGTCCTGGCTCCGTTTGAGAGCTGTGCACTCAATCCCGGTGCTTTGCGCCTTCGTTTAACGCATCTCAGCATCTGCCGCGCTCTCCGTCGGCCGGAGGCGAAGAAGCGGCTTGTTCGCGCACAAGGCATAGTGCCGGTCGGTGTGCGCTCCCGACCGCGGCTTCTGCCGAAAGACGCCGGGAACCGGCACCTACCTTCGGCCAGTTGCGGTAAGCCGTCTTCTGCGGCTCTTGCCGTCTACATCTTAGCGGAAAAGCTTTTCCAGTCTTTCTCTTAAGAAAAAACTGTGCCAGCACAGGAAGATTCCCTCGACGTTTTTCATAAAGCTAGTCGAGTTCTCACTAGTCCGAGGCGAAAAAAAGAAGTAAGATTCCCCACGGAGTGCTTCAAATAGCTTAGAAATGTGCAAAGAAGAGTTGTCCGAGAACTTTTTCCCTTCGTCTGTTAAACGAAGCTTAAACGTCTGGAAAGTGATTAGTTCTTGTCCTGGCTCCGTTTGAGAGCTGTGCACTCAATCCCGGTGCTTTGCGCCTTCGTTTAACGCGTCTCAGCATCTGCCGAGCTCTCCGTCGGACGGAGGCGAAGAAGCGGCTTGTTCGCGCACAGAGCCTTGTGCCGGTCGGTGTGCGCTCCGGACCGCGGCTTCTGCCGAAAAACGACGGGAACCGGCACCTACCTTCGGCCAGTTGCGGTAAGCCGTCTTCGGCGGCTCTTGCCGTCTACATCTTAGCGAAAAAGCTTTTCCAGGCTTTCTCTCAAGAAAAAACTGTGCCAGCACAGGAAGAATCCCCGGACGTGTTTTCATAGAGCTAGTCGAATTCCTATCAGCTCCGAGGCGAAAAAAAGAAGTAAGATTCCCCACGGAATGCTTCAAATAGCTTAGAAAGGTGCAAAGAAAAGTTGTCAGAGAACCTATTTCCCTTCGTCTGTTAAACGAAGCTTAAACGTCTGGAAAGTGGTTAGTTCTGTCCTGGCTCAGTTTGAGAGCTGTGCACTCAATCCCGGTGCTTTGCGCCTTCGTTTAACGCGTCTCAGCATCTGCCGAGCTCTCCGTCGGACGGAGGCGAAGAAGCGGCTTGTTCGCGCACAAGCCTTGTGCCGGTCGGTGTGCACTCCGGACCGCGGCTTCTGCCGAAAAACGCCGGGAACCGGCACCTACCTTCGGCAAGTTTCGATAAGCCGTCTTCTGCGGCTCTTGCCGTCTACATCTTAGCGAAAAAGCTTTTCCAGGCTTTCTCTCAAGAAAAAACTGTGTCAGCACAGGAAGAATCCCCGGACGTGTTTTCATAGAGCTAGTCGAATTCCTATCAGCTCCGAGGAGAATAAAAAAGTAAGATTCCCCACGGAGTGCTTCAAATAGCTTAGAAAGGTGCAAAGAAGAGTTGTCCGAGGACTTTTTCCCTTCGTCTGTTAAACGAAGCTTAAACGTCTGGAAAGTCATTAGTTCTTGTCCTGGCTCCGTTTGAGAGCTGTGCACTCAATCCCGGAGCTTTGCGCCTTCGTTTAACGCGTCTCAGCATCTGCCGAGCTGTCAATCGGCCGGAAGCGGAGAAGCGGCTTGTTCGCGCACAAGAGCATAGTGCCGGTCGGTGTGCGCTCCGGACCGCGGCTTCTGCCGAAAAACGACGGGAACCGGCACCTACCTTCGGCCAGTTGTGGTAAGCCGTCTTCTGCGGCTCTTGCCGTCTACATCTTAGCGAAAAAGCTTTTCCAGTCTTTCTCTTAAGAAAAAACTGTGCCAGCACAGGAAGATTCCCTCGACGTTTTTCATAAACCTAGTCGAGTTCTCACTAGTTCCGAAGCGAAAATAAAAAAGCAAGATTCCCCACGGAGTGCATCAAATAGCTTAGAAAGGTGCAAAGAAAAGTTGTCCGAGAACTTTTTTCCTTCGTCTGTTAAACGAAGCTTAAACGTCTGGAAAGTCATAGTTCTTGTCCTGGCTCCGTTTGAGAGCTGTGCACTCTATCCCGGTGCTTTGCGCTTTCGTTTAACGCGTCTCAGCATCTGCCGAGCTCTCCGTCGGCCGGAGGCGAAGAAGCGGCTTGTTCGCGCACAGAGCATTGTGCCGGTCGGTGTGCGCTCCGGACCGCGGCTTCTGCTGAAAGACGCCGGGAAACGGCACCTTCCATCACCAAGTTGCGGTAACCCGTCTCCTGCGGCTCTTGCCATCTACATCTTAGTGAAAAAGCTTTTCCAGGCTTTCTCTTAAGAAAAAACTGTGACAGCACAGGAAGAATCACTCAACGTTTTTCATAAAGCTAGTCGAGTTCTTACTAGCTCCGAGGCGAAAAGAAAAAGCAAGATTCCCCACAGAGTGCTTCAAATAGCTTAGAAAGTTGCAAAGAAAAGTTGTCCGAGAACTTTTTCCCTTCGTCTGTTAAACGAAGCTTAGACGTCTGGAAAGTGATTAGTTCATGTCCTGGCTCAGTTTGAGAGCTGTGCACTCAATCCCGGTGCTTTGCGCCTTCGTTTAACGCGTCTCAGCATCTGCCGAGCTCTCCGTCGGCCGGAGGCGAAGAAGCGGCTTGTTCGCGCACAGAGCATTGTGCCGGTCGGTGTGCGCTCCGGACCGCGGCTTCTGCCGAAAGACGCCGGGAACCGGCACCTACCTTCGGCCAGTTGCGGTAACCCGTCTTCTGCGGCTCTTGCCGTCTACATCTTAGCAAAAAAGCTTTTCCAGGCTTTCTCTTAAGAAAAAACTGTGCCAGCACAGGAAGAATCCTCGGACGTGTTTTCATAGAGCTAGTCGATTCCTATCAGCTCCGAGGCGAAAAAAAGAAGTAAGATTCCCCACGGAGTGCTTCAAATAGCTTAGAAAGGTGCAAAGAAAAGTTGTCCGAGAACTTTTTCCCTTCGTCTGTTAAACGAAGCTTAAACGTCTGGAAAGTGTTTAGTTCATGTCCTGGCTCAGTTTGAGAGCTGTGCACTCAATCCCGGTGCTTTGCGCCTTTGTTTAACGCGTCTCAGCATCTGCCGAGCTCTCCGTCGGCCGGAGGCGAAGAAGCGGCTTGTTCGCGCACAAGGCATAGTGCCGGTCGGTGTGCGCTCCCGACCGTGGCTTCTGCCGAAAGACGCCGGGAACCGGCACCTAACTTCGGCCACATGCGGTAAGCCGTCTTCTGCGGCTCTTGCCGTCTACATCTTAGCGAAAAAGCTTTTCCAGGCTTTCTCTCAAGAAAAAACTGTGTCAGCACAGGAAAAATCCCTCGATGTTTTTCATAAAGCTAGTCAAGTTCTTAGTAGATCCGAGGCGAAAAGAAAAAGTAAGATTCCCCACGGAGTGCTTCAAATAGCTTAGAAAGGTGCAAAGAAGAGTTGTCCGAGAACTTATTCCCTTCGTCTGTAAACAAAGCTTAAACGTCTGGAAAGTCATTAGTTCTTTTCCTGGCTCCGTTTGAGAGCTGTGCACTCAATCCCGGTGCTTTCCGCCTTCGTTTAACGCGTCTCAGCATCTGCCGAGCTCTCCGTCGGCCAGAGGCGAAGAAGCGGCTTGTTCGCGCACAGGGCATTGGGCCGGTCGGTGTGCACTCCGGACCGCGGCTTCTGCCGAAAGACGACGGGAACAGGCACATACCTTCGGCCAGTTACGGTAGCCCGTTTTCTGCGGCTCTTGCCGCCTACATCTTAGCGAAAAAGCTTTTCCAGGCTTTCTCTCAAGAAAAAACTGTGTCAGCACAGAAAAAATCCCTCGATGTTTTCCATAAAGCTAGTAGAGTTCTTAGTAGATCCGAGGCGAAAAGAAAAAGTAAGATTCCCCACGGAGTGCATCAAATAGCTTAGAAATGTGAAAAGAAAAGTTGTCCGAGAACTTTTTCCCTTCGTCTGTAAACGAAGCTTAAACGTCTGGAAAGTCATTAGTTCGTTTCCTGGCTCCGTTTGAGAGCTGTGCACTCAATCCCGGTGCTTTGTGCCTTCGTTTAACGCGTCTCAGCATCTGCCGAGCTCTCAGTCGGCCGGAGGCGAAGAAGCGGCTTGTTCGCGCACAGGGCATTGGGCCGGTCGGTGTGCGCTCAGGACCGCGGCTTATGCCGAAAAACGCCGGGAACCGGCACCTACCATCGGCCACTTGCGGTAACCCGTCTTCTGTGGCTCTTGCCGTCTACATCTTAGCAAAAAAGTTTTCCAGGCTTTCTCTCAAGAAAAAACTGTGCCAGCACAGGAAGAATCCCAGGACGTGTTTTCATAGAGCTAGTCGAATTCCTATCAGCTCCGAGGCGAAAAAAAGAAGTAAGATTCCCCACGGAGTGCTTCAAATAGCTTAGAAAGGTGCAAAGAAGAGTTGTCCGAGGACTTTTTCCCTTCGTCTGTTAAACGAAGCTTAAACGTCTGGAAAGTCATTAGTTCTTTTCCTGGCTCAGTTTGAGAGGTGTGCACTCAATCCCGGTGCTTTGTGCCTTCGTTTAACGCGTCTCAGCATCTGCCGAGCTCTCCGTCGGCCGGAAGCGGAGAAGCGGCTTGTTCGCGCACAAGGCATAGTGCCGGTCGGTGTGCGCTCCGGACCGCGGCTTCTGCCGAAAGACGACGGGAACCGGCACCCACCTTCGGCCAATTGCGGTAAGCCGTCTTCTGCGGCTCTTGCCATCTACATCTTAGCGAAAAAGCTTTTCCAGGCTTTCTCTTAAGAAAAAACTGTGCCAGCACAGGAAGAATCCCTCGATGTTTTCATGAAGCTAGTCGAGTTCTTAGTAGATCCGAGGCGAAAAGAAAAAGTAAGATTCCCCACGGAGTGCTTCAAATAGCTTAGAAAGGTGCAAAGAAAAGTTGTCCGAGAACTTTTTCTTTTCGTCTGTTAAACGAAGCTTAAACGTCTGGAAAGTGGTTAGTTCATGTCCTGGCTCAGTTTAAGAGCTGTGCACTCAATCCCGGTGCTTTGCGACTTCATTTAACGCGTCTCAGCATCTGCCGAGCTCTCCGTCGGCCAGAGGCGAAGAAGCTGCTTGTTCGCACACAGAGCATTATGCCGGTTGTTGTGCGCTCCGGACCGCGGCTTCTGCCGAAAAACGCCGGGAACCGGCACCTACCTTCGGCCAGTTGCGGTAATCCATCCTCTGCGGCTCTTGCCGCCTACATCTTAGCGAAAAAGCTTTTCCAGGCTTTCTCTTAAGAAAAAACTGTGCCAGCACAGGAAGAATCCTCGGACGTGTTTTCATAGAGCTAGTCGTATTCCTATCAGCTCCGAGGCGAAAAAAAGAAGTAAGATTCCCCTCGAAATGCTTCAAATATCTTAGAAAGTTGCACACAAAAGTTGTCGGGGAAGCTTTTCCCTTCGTCTGTTAAATGCAGCTTAAACGTCTGGAAAGTGGTTAGTTCATGTCCTGGCTCAGTTTGAGAGCTGTGCACTCAATCTCGGTGCTTTGCGCCTTCGTTAAACTCGTCTCAGCATCTGCCCAGCTCTCCGTCGGCCAGAGGCTAAGAAGCGGCTTGTTCGCGCAAAAGGCATAGTGCCGGTCAGTGTGCGCTCCGGACCGTGGCTTCTGCCGAAAGACGCCGGGAACCGGCACCTACCTTCGGCCAGTTGTGGTAACCCCTCTTCTGCGGCTCTTGCCGTCTACATCTTAGCGAAAAAGCTTTTCCAGGCTTTCTCTTAAGAAAAAACTGTGCCAGCACAGGAAGAATCCCTCGATGTTTTTCATAAAGCTAGTCAAGTTCAACAGATCCGA
>NW_026108191.1:0-14943 GCF_022539315.1 Serinus canaria | reverse complement strand
AAGTCCCAGTCTATAGGATCAGAAAATTCCTTTAAAGCCTGGCCCATATCCTCCCATTTCCCACTCCAGTCAAGATTTTTCCTGCTTTGTTTTACTCCCAAATCAGGAGTCTCTCTAACCCCTCTAGAAATCTCAGCTTTCATTTTATATACACTCCAGACAGTATAGAAAAGGCTTAGTAAATTAAATGCCAGAAAGATGGTTTCTTTTAAACTCAGGGGAAATTCAATATTTTCTAATAGAGATGTCAACAATTCGGGGGAGAAGAAGGAAGACGAAAGCTGAAAAGCCCCTTCTTCTTCTTCTCCCCAAACAAACTGAGTACACAGCCTGATCAACAATTTGTACATTCCTGAAACAAAGTCCAGCATTTTAAACCCCCGACAAATTGTCACACATAAGGCCAGCCCAATGACTATTCTGGTTAATGCCCCCCGCCTACAAAAATAACTTATTAGGGATAACACCAGAGCTATTTTTGGGTAAGGAAATAACCCTAGGGACCACAAAGGTAATAAAACGTCAAACACCCCTAGGGACCAGAAATACCGGCAGGCTTTCACCCCAAATGACATTATGAATTACCAATATGCCCACGAAACAACCAGAACCAAAAATATTATTGTTATAGGTTTTTTTTCCACTGTCTTTGGCCTCCGTTTCCCGGCCAACGCACCAAGAAGTTAACTGTCCTGGTTTAGGACAAATTAGGGGAAATCTCCGAAAGGGAGTCCCCTAAAAACAAACCTCCAACCACCCCTCCCCCAATACAGGGTTCGGGAAGGAATTCCTCGGAGGAGCAAAGTGGAAAATAAAACCTATTTAATAACAAGTAACAAAGGAACACTCCCCAACACAAGAAAAGAAAAAGAAACCAGGCAGTGTTGTGGAGGGTGCTGAGCGTCTCTCGCAGACTCCGGGGGGTCCTGGACGTCCCAGGTCAGGTCCGGAGCCGGTACGGTATCTTCAGGGAAGGGTAAGAAAGAGGGAAAGGGAAAAAAAAAAAAGAAAAAAAAAGAGCGCAAAAAAAACCAAGCAAGCCAAGCTAAGCAGCAGCAGCAAGCAAAAGCAAAAGCAGCCAGCAAGCTAAGCAGCAGCAGCCAGCCAGAAGCAAAAGCCGAGGTGCCCGGTAACCCTCAGCCCCCACCCCTCCCCGCCCCGCCACGGCAAGACGGCCGGGGTGGGAGGGGGAAGAAAGGCCAGACAAAACACACGATATTGGGATAAAGGCTGTCACCCCACAACACCGTAGCCCGGCTCTATCGCCATGGACAAGTGGTTCCATGAGATTCCACTGTGTAACAATGTTCTCTAGTGTTCCATTAGCCCGGCTCCATCACCATGGACACCTGGTTCCATGAGATTCCATAGGATAAAAATATTCTCCAGTGTTCCATCAGGTCCAGCTCTGTCATCATAGACACCTGATTCCTTGAGATTCCATGGGGTAACAATGTTCTCCAGTGTTTCATTAGCCTGGCTCTGTCACAATGGACACCTTGTTCCATGAGACTCCAGGAGGTAACAATGATCTCCAGTGTTCCATCAGGCCCCGCTCTGTCACCAAGGACACCTCGTTCCATTAGATTCCACTGGGTAACATTGTTCTCCAGTGTTCAATCAGGCCCGGCTCTGTCACAATGAACACCTGGTTCCATGAGATTCCCACAGGTAACAATGTTCTCCAGTGTTCCCTTAGCCCGGCTCTGTCACCATGGACACCTGGTTCCATGAGATTCCACTGTGTAACAATGTTCTCTAGTGTTCCATTAGCCCGGCTCCATCACCATGGACACCTGGTTCCATGAGATTCCATAGGATAAAAATATTCTCCAGTGTTCCATCAGGTCCAGCTCTGTCATCATCGACACCTGATTCCTTGGGATTCCATGGGGTAACAATGTTCTCCAGTGTTCCATTAGGACTGGCTCTGTCACTCTGGACCCCTGGTTCCATGACATTCTTTGAGGTAACAATGTTCCCCAGTGTTCCATCAGGCCCGCCGCCGTAACCATGGACACCTGGTTCAATGAGATTCCTTAAGGTAACAATGTTCTCCAGTGTTCCAATAGCGTGGCTCTCTCACAATGGACACCTGTATAAAATAGATTCCATGGGGTAAAATTGCTCTCCAAGGTTCCCTCAGGCCCAGCTCTGTCACCATGCACACCTGGTTCCACGGGATTCCATGGTGTAAGGATGTTCTCCAGTGTTCCATCAGGCCCGGCACTGTCACCATAGACACCTGGTTCCATGAGATTCTATGGGGTAACAATGTTCTCAAGTGTTCACTCAGGCCCAGCTCTGTCACCATGGACACCAGGTTCCATGACATTCCACTGTGTAACAATGTTCTCCAGTGTTCCATCAGGCCCAGCTCTATCACCATGGAAACGTTGTTCCATGAGATTCCACGGTGTAACAATGTTCTCCAGTGTTTCATCAGGCCCAGATCTCTCACCATGGACACCTGGTTCCACGAGATTCCATGGGGTAAAAATAATCTACAGTATTCCATCAGGCATGTCTCTGTCACCATGGACACCTGGTTCCATGAGATTCCATGGGTTAAAAATATTCTCCAGTTTTCCAACAGTCCCAGATTTTCAGCATGTACACCAGGTTCCATGAGATTCCATGGGGAAACAATGTTCTCCAGTTTTCTATCAGGCTCAGCTCTGTCCCCATGAAAACCTCGTTCCATGAGATTCCAGTGGGTAATAATGTTTTCAAGGGTTCCTTGAGCCAAGCTCTATCTCCATGGACACCAGGGTCCATGAGATTCCATGGGTTAAAATGTCCTCCAGTGTTCCATTAGCCAAGCTCTATGACCATGGAAACCTGGTTCCATGAGATTCCACTGTGTAAAAATGTTCTCTAGTGTTCCATCAGGACAAGCTCTGTCACCATGGACACCTGCTTCTATGAGATTCCACGGTGTAACAATGTTGTCCAGTGTTCCATCAGGAGTAGCTCTGTCACCATCGACACTTGGGGCCCTGAGATTCCATGGGATAACAATGTTCTCCAGTGTTCCATCAGGAGTAGCTCTGTCACCATGGACACCTTGTTCCATCAGATTCCATGGGGTAACAATGCTCTCCAGAGTTCCTTCAGGCCCAGCTATGCCACCATGGACACCTGGTTCCATGAGATTCCATGGAGTAACAGTGTTCTTCCGTATTACATCAGGCCCAGTTATGTCACCATGGACACCTGGTTCCATGAGATTCCATGGGGTAACAATGTTCTCCAGTGTTGAATTAGCCAATGTCAATCACCATGGACACTTGGTTTCATTAGATTCCACTGAGTAAAAATGTTCTCCAGTGTTCCATCAGGCCCCCCTCTGTCGCCATGGAAACCTGGTTCCATGAGATTGCATGTGGTAACAATGTTCTCCAGTGTTCCTTTATCACAGCCCTGTCACCATGGACACACGGGTTCCATGAGATTCCACGGGGTAACAATGTTCTCCAGTGTTCCAGCAGGTCCAGATGTGTCACCATGGATACTTGTTTCCATGAGATTCCCTTCGGTAGCGATGTTCTCCAGTGTTCAATCAGGCAGGGCTTTGTCATCATGGAAGTCCTGGTATCACGAGATTCCATGGGGTAACATTGTTCTCCAGCAGTCAATCAGGCCCGGCTCTGTCACCATGGACAGCTGGTTCCATGAGATTTCACGGGGTAACCATGTTCTCCAGTGTTCCATGAAGCCCAGCTCTGTCACCATGGACACCTGGTTCCTTGAGATTCCAGTGGGTAATTATGTTCTCCAGTTTTCCATCAGGCCAGGCTCTGTCACCATGGTCACCTGGTTCCATGAGATTCCATGGGGTAACAATGTTCTCCAGTGTTCCATGAGGTTCGGCTCTGTCACCATGGACACCTGGTTCCATGAGATTCCATGGGGTAACAATGTTCTCCAGCGTTCCTTCAGACCCACTCTGTCACCATGGACACATGGTTCCATCAGATTCCATGGCCTAACATTATTCTCCAGTGTTCCATCAGGCCCAGCTCTGTCACCCAGTTTTAAGCAGCGTACTCAGAGTCCGACCCTTCTTCCGCGGCGTATATCAGGTCTCTCCCGTCTTCCGTGATGGACACCTGGTCTGCCCCGCCTTCAGCTGCGGACACCGGGTCTTCCTCGTCTTCGGCGATAAACACCGGGTGTACCCTGTCTTCCACAGCGGAAACTAAGTCTACGCCATCTTTAGAAGTAGACACTAAATCAACCTCGTCCTCTGGCGCGGACACTGGGCCTACCCAGTCTTCAGCGGTGGACACTGGGTCTACGCCGTTTGCCGCGCCGGACACCAGGTCTGCCCCGTCTTTCGCAGCAGACACCGGGTCTAACCTGTCTTCCACGACGGACACCAGATCTACACAATCTTCCGCGGCTGACACCAGGTCTACCCCGTCGTCCGTGGCAGGGGCCAGGTGAACCCCGTCGTCTGCGGCGGACACATGGACAAACCCGGCAGCACGGCGGACGCCAGGTCAACCCCGTCTTCTGCAGCGGACACGAGGTCAAACCCGTTCTCCGCGGCACACACCAGGTTATCCCGTCTTCTGTGTTTGACATCAGGTCAACCACATCTTCTGCAGTGGGCATCAGGTCTACCCCGGTGTCCGCGCAGACCCCAGGTCTTACCCAGCCGCCGCGGCGGACGCCAGGTCAACCCTGTCTTCCGCGGCGTACACCAGGCCTACCCCGTAGTCCGCGGTGAACATCAGGTCTATCCCGTCTTCCGCGGCGAACACCAAGTCTACCCCGTAGTCCACGGCTGACGCCAGGTCAACCCCGTCTTACGCTGCATACACCAGGTCGACCCCATCGACTGCGGAGGACACCAAGTCTACCTCGTGTTCTGCGGCGGACACCAGATCTACCCCGTCTTCCGCGTCGGAGACCAGGTCTACCCCCTCTCCCGCGGAGAACACCAGGTCTACCCCGTCTTCTGCGACGGACACCAGGTCTACCCCGTCTACCGCGGCAGACACCAGGTCTACCCTGTCATCCGCGGCAGGCGCCAGGTCTACCCCGTCGTCCGCGGCGGACACAGGGTCTAACCCGTCTTGCGCGGCGAACGCCAGGTCAACCCCGTCTTCTGTGGCGTACACCAGGTCTACCCCGAAGACCGCGGCGCACACCAGGTCTACCCCGTCGTCCGCGGCGGAGAATAGGTCTACACCGTAGTCTGCGGCGGACAACAGGTAACCCAGTCGTCCGCGGCGGACACCAGGTCTACTCCGGTCGCCACGGCGGACTACAGGTCTGCACCACCTACTTCGTCGGACACCAGGTCTATCTCATCGTCTGCTGCCGACACAAGGTCTAACCCGGCAGCACGGCGGACGCCAGGTCTATCCCGTCAAACGCGGCGCAGGTCAGGTCAACCCCGTCATTCGCGGAGGACACCAGGTCTACCCCGGTCGCCATGGAGGACACCATGTGCACCCCTTTTTCCGCGGCAAACACCAGGTCTACACCATCTTCCACGGCGCACACCAGGACTACCCCATCTTCTGCGGCAGGCGCAAGGTCTACCCTGTCTTCCGAGGCAGACACCAGGTCTAGCCCTGCCGACCGCGGCAGACACCAGGTCTACCTCGTAGTCCATGGCGGACGCCAGGTCAACCCTGTCTTCTGCTGCATACACCAGGTCGACCCTGTCCTCCGCGGCGGACACCATATCTAACCCGTCGTGTGAGGCGGACACCAGGTCTACCCCGTGTGCGGCGGCGGACACGTGGTATACCCCTTCTTCCGCAGAGGACAGCAGGTCTACCCCGGCCACCGCGGCGGACACCAGGTCTACCCTGGCCACCGCAGCCGACACCAGGTCTACCCCTTCTACCGTGGCTGACACCAGGTGAACCCCGTCGTCCGCGGAGGACACCAAGTCTACCCCGTCTTCCGCAGAAGACTCCAGGTCTACCCCGTTGTTCGCAGCGGTCACCAGGTCTACCCCGTCATCCGCGGCGGACACCAGGTCTACTCCATCATCCGCTGCGAAAACCACGTTTACCGCGTAGGCCGCGGCAGACATCAGGTCTACCCCGTCGTCTGCGGCGGACACCAGGTCTACCCCGTCTGCTGCGGCGGACACCGGGTCTACCCCGTCGTCCGCGGAGGACACCAGGTAACCTCGTCCCTTGCGGCGGAAACCAGGTCTACCCCGTCTTCCACGGCTGACACCAGGTCCACCCCGGCCGCCGCAGGGGACATCAGGTCTACCCCATCTACTTCGTCAGACACCAGGTCTACCCCGTAGTCCGCGGCAGGCGCCAGGTCTACCCCGTCGTCTGCGGCGGACCCAAGGTCTTACCTGGTAGCCCGGCAGACGCCAGGTCAACCCCGTCTTCGGCAGCGGACACCAGGTCCACTCCGTTCACCACGACAGACGCCAGGTCAACCCCGTCTTCGGCAGCGGACACCAGGCCTACCCCGTAGTTCGCGGTGGACACCAGGTCTACCGCGTCTTCCGCGGAGGACACCAGGTCTACCTCGTCGTCCGCAGAGGACACCAGGTCGACCCCGTCATCCGCGGGAGACCACAGATCTACCCCGTCTTCCGCGGTGGACACCAGGTCTACCCCCTCTCCCGCGGAGGACACCAGGTCTACCCCACCTTCCGCGACGGACACCAGGTCTACCCTGTCTTCCGCAAAGGACACCAGGTCTACCCCGTCATCCGTGGCAGGCGCCAGGTCTACCCCATCATCCGCGGCGGACGCCAGGTCAACCCCGTCTTCCATGGTGGACACCAGGTCAACCCCGTCTTCCGCGGCGCACATCAAATCTACCCCATCTTCCACGGCATGCGCCAGGTCTACCCTGTCTTCCGAGGCGGATACCAGGTCTAGTCCCGCCATCCGCGACAGACACCAGGTCTAACACAGAGTCCACGGCGGACGCCAGGTATACCCCGTCTTCCACGGCAAACACCAGGTCAACCCCGTCCTCCGCGGCGGACACCACGTCTACGCCGTCGTCTGAGGCGGACACCAGGTCTACCCAGTCTGCCGCAGCGAACACAAGGCCTACCCCTTCTTCCACGGCGGACACCAGGCCTAGCCCGGCCACCGCGGCGGACACCAGGTCTATCCTGGCTGCCGCGGCAGAAAGCAGGTCTACCCCGTCTTCCTCGGCGGACACCAGGTATATCCCGTTTTCCGCGACGGACACCAGGTCTACCCCGTCGTCTGCGGAGGGCACCAGGTCAACCCTATCCCGTGCGGCGGACACCAGGTCTACCCTGTCTTCCGCAGCTGACACCAGGTCCACCCCGGATGCCGCAGCAGACACCAGGTCTACCCCGTCTTCTGTGACGGACACCAGGTCTACCCCGTCTTCGGCAGCAGGCACCAGGTCTACCCCGTTGTTCGCGAAGGACACCAGGTCTAACCCGTCTTGCGCGGCGAACGCCTGGTCAACCCCATCATCGGCTGAGGACGGCAGCTCAACCCCGTCTTCCGTGGCGAACGCCAGGTCTACCCCGTCCTCCGCGACGGACACCAGGTCTACCCCGTCATCCACGGCGGACACCAGGTCTACCCGGTCCTCTGCTGCGGACACCAGGTCTACCTTGTAGTCCACGGTAGACACCATGTCTACCCCGTCATCTGCGGCAGACATCAGGTCTACCCCGGAGACCGCGGAGGACACCAGATCTAGGCCGTCATCGGCGGAGGACGGCAGCTCAACCCCGTCTTCCGTGGCGGACACCAGGTCTACCTCGTCCCCCGCGGCGGACACCAGATCTACCTCGTCCTCCGCGTCGGACACCAGGTCTACCCGGTCCTCTGCTGCGGACACCACGTCTACCTCGTAGTCCACGGCAGACACCAGGTCTACCCCGTCATCGGCGGAGGACGTCAGGTCTACCCCGTCTTCCGTGAAGGACACCTGTTCTACCCCGTCCTCCGCGGCGGACACCAGGTCTACCCATTCCTCCAGGGCGATCACCAGGTCTACCCCGTCATCCACAACGGACACCAGGTCTACCAGGTCCTCTGCTGCGGACACCAGGTCTACCCCGTCCCGTGCGGCGGACACCAGGTCTACCCCGTCTCCCGCGGCGGACACCAGGTCTACCCCTTCTTCCGCGACGGACACCAGGTCTACCCCGTCGTCCGCGGAGGACACCAGGTCAACCCCATCCCGTGCGGCGGACACCAGGTCTACCCTATCGTTCGTGAAGGACACCAGGTCTAACCCTTGTTCCGCGGAAGACACCAGATCTAATCTGTCTTCCGTGGCGGACACCAGGTCTGCCTCGTCGTCTGCGGCAGGCGCCAGGTCTACCCCGTCTTCCGTGGCGGACACGGGGTCTAACCCGTCTTGTGCTGCGAACGCCTGGTCAACCCCGTCATCGGCGGAGGACGGCAGCTCAACCCCGTCTTCCGTGGCGACACCGGGTCTACCCCGTCTTCCGCAGCGCACACCAGGTCTACCCCGTGCTCCACGACGGACACCAGGTCTACCCTGTCATCCACGGCGGACACCAGGTCTACCCGGTCCTCTGCTGCGGACACCACGTCTACCTTGCAGTCCACGGTAGACACCATGTCTACCCCGTCATCCGCGGCGGACACCAGGTCTACCCCGAAGACCGCGGCGGACACTAGGTCTACCCCGTCATCGGCGGAGGACGTCAAGTCCACCCCGTCTTCCGTGAAGGACGCCTGTTCTACCCCGTCCTCCGTGGCGGACACCAGGTCTACCCATTCCTCCAGGGCGAATACCAGGTCCACCCCGTCATCCGCAACAGACACCAGGTCTACCCGGTCCTCTGCTGCGGACACCAGGTCTACCCCATCTTCGGCGGCAGAAACCAGGTCTACCCCGTCTTCCTCTGCAGACACCAGGTCTGACCCGTCACACGCAACGGACACCAGGTCTACTCCGTCATCCACGGCAGGCACCAGGTCTAGCTTGTAGTCTGAGGCGTACACCAGGTCTAACCCTTTTTTCGTGGTGCACACCAGGTCTACCCCGTAGTCTGCGGCGGACACCCGGTCTACCCCGTGTTCCGCGGCAGACACCAGATCTACTCTGTCCTCCGTGGCGGACACAAGGTCTTCCCCGTTTCCTGCGGCGGACATCAGGCCAGCCCCATCTTCCGCGGCACACACCAAGTCTACTCCGTCTTCTGCGACAGACATCAGGCCAGCCCCGTCTTCCACAGCGCACACCAAGTCTACCCTGTCTTCTGTGACAGACACCAGGTCTACCCCATCGTCCGCGGAGAACTCCAGGTCTACCCCGTGTTCCGCAGCAGACACCAGATCTACTCCGTCTTCCACGGCGGACACCAGGTCTACCCCCTCTCCCGCGGAGGACAACAGGTTTACCCTGATTTCTGCGACGGACACCAGGTCTATCCCATTGTCCGCGGCAGGCGCCAGGTCTACACCGTCTTCTGCGGCGTACACCAGGTCTACCCCGAAGACCGCGGCGGACACCAGGTCTACCCTGTCATCCGCGGCATATGCCAGGTCAACCCCATCTTCCGTGGCGCGCACCAGATCTACCCCATCTTCCGCGGCATGTGCCAGCTCTACCCTGTCTTCCGAGGAGGACACCAGGTCTAGCCCCGCCATTCCCGGCAGACACCAGGTCTACCACGTAGTCCACGGAGGACGCCAGGTATACCCCGTCTTCCGCGGCATACACCAGGTCAACCCCGTCCTCCGCGGCGGACATCACGTCAACGCTGTCATCCGAGGCGGACACCAGGTCTACCCAGTCTGCTGCGGCGGACATCAAGTCTACCCCGTTTCAAGCGGTGGACATCAGGTCAACCCTGTCTTCCACGGCGTACACCAGGTCTACCCCTTCTTCCGCGGAGGACATCAAGTCTACCCCTTAGTCACGCGGCGGACACCAGGTCTAACCCGTTCTCCGCAACGGACACCAGGTCTACCTCGTAGTAGATGGCAGACACCAGGTTTACCCCGTCTGCTGCGGCGGAAACCAGGTCTACCAGGTCCTCCACGGTGGACACCAGGTCTACCCCGTCCCTTGCGGCGGACTCCAGGTCTACCCCGTCATCCACGGCGAACACCAGGTCTACCCGGTCCTCTGCTGCGGACACCATGTCTACCTCGTAGTCCACAGCAGACACCAGGTCTACCCCGTCATCCGTGGTGGACAGAAGGTCTTCCCCGTTTGCCGCGGCGGACATCAGGCCAACCCCATCATACGCGGCGGACACCAGGTCTACCCCCTCATCCGCCATCCGCGGCGCACACCAGGTCTACCCCGAAGACCGCGGCGGACACCAGGTCTAACCCGTCTTCCGCGACGGACACTATCTCTACCCCGTCTTCCACGGAGGTCACCAGGTCTACCCCGTCTTCTGCGGCGGACACGAGGTCTTCCTCTCCGTCTGTGGGGGACACCAAGTCTACACCGTTTTCTGCAGCGGACACCAGGTCTACCCCGTTGTCCACGGAGTGCACGAGGTCTACCCTGTCTTCCACGGAGGACTCCAGGTCTACCCCGTCGTCCTCGGAGGACACCAGATCTACCCCGTCTTCCGCTTCTGACACCAGGTGAAGCCCGTATTCGGCGGCGGACACCAGGTCTACACCGTCTTCCGCGGCGAACTCCAGGTCAACCCTGTATTCCGCCGCGGACACCAGGTCTACCCCGTCATCCTCGGCAGACTCCAGGTCTAGCCCGTCATCTGCGGCGGACACCAGGCCTACTCCGTCTTTCCCGGCGGACACCAAGTCTACCCCGTCTCCCTCGGCTAACAACAGGTCTACCCCGTCGTCCGGGGAGGAGGCCGGGGAAACCCCGTTGTCTGCGGCAGACACTAGGTCTACCCAGTCTTCCGCGGCGGACAGCAGGTCTACCCCGTCTTCTGCCTCTGACACCAGGTCTGCCCCTTAGTCCGCGGCGGACAGCAGGTCTGCCCCGTCTACCACGGCGGTCACCAGGTCTGCCACGTTTGCTGCGGTGGACACCAGGTCTACCTCGTATTCCGCGGCGGACACCAGGTCTACCCCGTCATCTGCAGCAGGCGCCAGGTCTACCCCATCTTCCACAGCAGACACCAGGTCTTCCCTGGCCCCCACGGCGAACACCAGGTCTACCCTGTCTTCCGACAATGACACCAGGTCTACCCTGTGTTCCGCAGATGACTCCAGGTCTACCCTGTCTTCCGCGGCAGGCAGCAGGTCTACCCTGTCTACCGCGGCGGACACTAGGTCAACCACGCAGCCCAAGGCGGACACCAGGTCTACCCCGTCTTCCGCGGCGGGCACCAGATCTACCCAGTCTTCCGCCTCTGACACCAGGTCTACCCCGTCTACCGCGGCGGACACCAGGTCTACCCTGTCATCCGCGGCAGGCGCCAGGTCTACCCCGTCGTCCGCGGCGGACACAGGGTCTAACCCGTCTTGCGCGGTGAACGCCAGGTCAACCCCGTCTTCTGTGGCGTACACCAGGTCTACCCCGAAGACCGCGGCGCACACCAGGTCTACCCCATCTTCCGCGGCGGAGAATAGGTCTACACCGTAGTCTGCGGCGGATAACAGGTAACCCAGTCGTCCGCGGCGGACACCAGGTCTACTCCGGCCGCCACGGCGGACTAACGGTCTGCACCGCCTACTTCGTCGGACACCAGGTCTATCTCATCGTCTGCTGCCGACACAAGGTCTAACCCGGCAGCACGGCGGACGCCAGGTCTATCCCGTCAAACGCGGCGCAGGTCAGGTCAACCCCGTCATTCGCGGACGACACCAGGTCTACCCCGGTCGCCACGGAGGACACCACGTGCACCCCTTTTTCCGCGGCGAACACCAGGTCTACACCATCTTCCGCGGTGCACACCAGGACTACCCCATCTTCTGCGGCAGGCGCAAGGTCTACCCTGTCTTCCGAGGCAGACACCAGGTCTAGCCCTGCCGACCGCGGCAGACACCAGGTCTACCTCGTAGTCCATGGCGGACGCCAGGTCAACCCTGTCTTCTGCTGCATACACCAGGTCGACACTGTCTTCCGCGGCGGACACCATATCTAACCCGTCGTGTGCAACGGACACCAGGTCTACCCCGTCATCCACGGCGGACATCAGGCCAACTCCGTCTTCCGCGGCGTACACCAGGTCTACCCCTTCTTCTGCGGCCCACACCAGGTATACCCTGTAGTCCACGGTGGACACCAGGTCTACCCCTGTCTTCTGCAGAGGACACCAAGTCTACTCCGTCTTCCACGGCGCACACCAGGTCTACCCTGTCATCCGCGGAGGACACCAGGATTACCCCATCTTCTGTGACGGACACCAGGTCTACCCCGTCTTTCGAGGCGGACACCAGGTCTACCCTGTCTTTGGCGGCAGACACCAGGTCTGTCTCGTCTTCCTCGGCGTACATCAGGTCTGCCCCTTTGTCCGCAGAGGACACCAGGTCTACCCCGTCTTCTGCGGCGGACACCGGGTCTATCCCGTCTTCTGTGGCCGAAACCAGGTCTACCCCGTCATCGGCAGAGGACGCCAGGTCTACCCCGTCTTCCGCGGCTTACACCAGGTCAACCCCGTCGTCCGCGGTAGGCGCCAGGACTACCCCTTCCTCCGCGTCGCACACCAGGTCTACCCTGTAGTCCGAGGCGGACACCAGGTCTACCCCGTCATCCGCGGTGGACACAAGGTCGTCTGCGTTTCCTGCAGCCAACATCAGGCCAACCCCATCTTCCGCAGCGCACACCAAGTCTACTCCGTCTTCCGCGGCGGACACCAGGTCTACCCCCTCTCCCGCGGAGGACAACAGGTCTACCCTGTGTTCCACGGCGCACACCAGATCTACTCCGTCTTCCGCGGCGGACACCAGGTCTACCCCCTCTCCCGCGGAGGGCACCAGGTTTACCCCAATTTCTGCGGTGGACACCAGGTCTACCCCGTCCTCCGCGGTGGACACCGGGTCTACCCCATCATCCACGGTGAACACCAGGTCTACCCGGTCCTCTGCTGCGGACACCACGTCTACCTCGTAGTCCACGGCAGACACCAGGTCGACCTCGTCATCTGCGGCTTACACTAGGTCAAACCCGTCGTACACGGCAAGCGCCAGGACTACCCCTTTCTTCCGCGGCACACACCAGGTCTCCCCTGTAGTCAGCGGCGGACACCAGGTCTGCCCCGTCGTCCACGGCAGGCACCAGGTTTACCTTGTAGTCCGAGGCAGACACCAAGTCTACCCTGTCTTCTGCGACAGACACCAGGTCTACCCCGTCGTACGCGGAGGAGACCAGGTCTACCCAGTGTTCCGCGGCAGACACCAGATCTACGCCGTCCTCCGCGGCGGACACCACGTCTACGCCGTCATCTGAGGCGGACACCAGGTCTACCCAGACTGCCGCGGCGGATACCAGGTCTACCCCGCTTGGAGCGACGGACATTTGGTCAACCCCGCTTCCGCGGCGAACTCCAGGTCAACCCTGTATTCCGCGGCGAATGCCATGTCAACCCTGTATTCCGCCGCGGACACCAGGTCTACCCCGTCATCCTCGGCAGACTCCAGGTCTAGCCCGTCATCTGCGGCGGACACCAGGCCTACTCCGTCTTTCCCGGCGGACACCAAGTCTACCCCGTCTCCCTCGGCTAACAACAGGTCTACCCCGTCGTCCGGGGAGGAGGCCGGGGAAACCCCGTTGTCTGCGGCAGACACTAGGTCTACCCAGTCTTCCGCGGCGGACAGCAGGTCTACCCCGTCTTCTGCCTCTGACACCAGGTCTGCCCCTTAGTCCACGGCGGTCACCAGGTCTGCCACGTTTGCTGCGGTGGACACCAGGTCTACCCCGTATTCCGCGGCGGACACCAGGTCTACCCCGTCATCCGCAGCAGGCGCCAGGTCTACCCCATCTTCCACAGCAGACACCAGGTCTTCCCTGGCCCCCACGGCGAACACCAGGTCTACCCTGTCTTCCGAAAAGTACACCAGGTCTACCCCGTGTTCCGCAGATGACTCCAGGTCTACCCTGTCTTCCGCGGCAGGCAGCAGGTCTACCCTGTCTACCGCAGCGGACACTAGGTCAACCACGCAGCCCAAGGCGGACACCAGGTCTATCCCGTCTTCCGCGGCGGGCACCAGATCTACCCAGTCTTCCGCCTCTGACACCAGGTCTACCCCGTCTACCGCGGCGGACACCAGGTCTACCCTGTCATCCGCGGCAGGCGCCAGGTCTACCCCGTCGTCCGCGGCGGACACAGGGTCTAACCCGTCTTGCGCGGTGAACGCCAGGTCAACCCCGTCTTCTGTGGCGTACACCAGGTCTACCCTGAAGACCGCGGCGCACACCAGGTCTACCCCGTCTTCCGCGGCGGAGAATAGGTCTACACCGTAGTCTGCGGCGGATAACAGGTAACCCAGTCGTCCGCGGCGGACACCAGGTCTACTCCGGCCGCCACGGCGGACTAACGGTCTGCACCGCCTACTTCGTCGGACACCAGGTCTATCTCATCGTCTGCTGCCGACACAAGGTCTAACCCGGCAGCACGGCGGACGCCAGGTCTATCCCGTCAAACGCGGCGCAGGTCAGGTCAACCCCGTCATTCGCGGACGACACCAGTCTACCCCGGTCGCCACGGAGGACACCACGTGCACCCCTTTTCCGCGGCGAACACCAGGTCTACACCATCTTCCGCGGTGCACACCAGGACTACCCCATCTTCTGCGGCAGGCGCAAGGTCTACCCTGTCTTCCGAGGCAGACACCAGGTCTAGCCCTGCCGACCGCGGCAGACACCAGGTCTACCCTCGTAGTCCATGGCGGACGCCAGGTCAACCTGTCTCTGCTGCATACACCAGGTCGACACTGTCTTCCGCGGCGGACACCATATCTAACCCGTCGTGTGAGGCGGACACCAGGTCTACCCCGTGTGCGGCGGCGGACACGTGGTATACCCCTTCTTCGCAGAGGACAGCAG
>NW_026108190.1:0-14954 GCF_022539315.1 Serinus canaria | reverse complement strand
CGGAGGAGAGCTCGGCAGATGCTGCGATGCGGTAAGGAAAAAGGAAAGCAACCGTGATTCGGTGCACAGCTCTTAAAATGAGCCAGGACAAGAACTAAACACTTTCCGGACATTTATATTTGCTTTAACATAGGAAGGGAAAAAAATACTCGGACAACTTTTCGTTGCATCTTTCTAAGCTCTTTGAAGCACTCCGTGGGAATCTTACTTTTTTTTGTCTCGGAGCTGGTAAGAACCCGACAGTTTTCATGAAAGACGTGAAGGGATTCTTGCTGTGCTGGCACAGTTTTTTCTTTTGAGAGAAAGCCTGTAAAAGCTTTTTCGCTGAGATGTAGGCGCAAGAGCCGCAGAAGAACCGGTTACCGCAACTCGCCGAAGGTAAGTGCCGATTCCCGGCGTCTTTCGGCAGAAGCCGCGGTCCGGAGCGCACCGCGACCGGCACAATGCTCTGTGCACGAAAAAGCCGCTTCTTCGCCTCCGGGAGACGGAGAGCTCGGCAGATGCTGCGATGAGTTAAAGGAAAGCGCAAGAACCGGAATTGAGTGCACAGCTCTCAAATTGAGCCAGGACAAGAACTAACAACTTCCCAGACGTTTAAACTTACTTTAACATAGGAAGGGAAAAAAGTACTCGGACAACTTTTCTTTGCATCTTTCTAGGATCTTTGAAGCACTCAGTGGGGAATCTTACTTTTTTTTTCGTCTTGGAGCTGGTAAGAACTCGACAAGCTTCATGAAAAACGCCGAGGGATTCTTGCTGTGCTGGCACAGTTTTTTCTTGAGAGAAAGCCTGGAAAAGCTTTTTCGCTGAGATGTAGGCGGCAAGAGCCGCAGAAGACCGGTTACCGCAACTCGCCGAAGGTAAGTGCCTGTTCCCGGCGTCTTTCGGCAGAAGCCGCCGTCCGGAGCGCACCGCGACCGTCACAATGCTCTGTGCGCGAAAAAGCCGCTTCTTCGCCTCCGGGAGACGGAGAGCTCAGCAGATGCTGCGATGCGTTAAAGGAAAAAGGAAAGCACCGTGATTAGGTACACAGCTCTTAAAATGAGCCAGGAGAAGAACTAACCACTTTCCGGACGATTAAACTTACTTTAACAGAGGAAGGGAAAAAAATACTCGGACAACTTTTCTTTGCATCTTTCTAAGCTCTTTGAAGCACTCCGTGGGGAATCTTACTTTTTTTTTCGTCTTGGAGCTGGTAAGAACTCGACAAGCTTCATGAAAAACGTCGAAGGATTCTTGCTGTGCTGGCACAGTTTTTTCTTGAGAGAAAGCCTGGAAAAGCTTTTTCGCTGAGATGTAGGCGGCAAGAGCCGCCGAAGACGGGTTACCGCAACTTGCCGAAGGTAAGTGCCGGTTCCCGGCGTCTTTCGGCAGAAGCCGCGGTCCGGAGCGCACCGCGACCGGCACAATGCTCTGTGCGCAAAAAAGCCGCTTTTTCGCCTAGGGGAGACGGAGAGCTCGGCAGATGCTACGACGCGTTAAAGGAAGGCGCAAAGCACCGGGATTGAGTGCACAGCTCTCAAATTGAGCCAGGACAAGAACTAAACACTGTCCGGGCGTTTAAACTTCCTTTAACATAGGAAGGGAAAAAAGTACTAGGACAACTTTTCTTTGCATTTTTCTAAGCTCTTTGAAGCACTCCGTGGGGAATCTTAGTTTTTTTACGTCTCGGAGCTGGTAAGAACTCGACTAGCTTCATGAAAAACGTCGAGGGATTCTTGCTGTGCTGGAATTTTTTTTTTTTTGAGAGAGAAAGCCTGGAAAAGCTTTTTCGCTGAGATGTAGGCGGCAAGAGCCGCAGAAGACCGGTTACCGCAACTCGCCGAAGGTAAGTGCCGATTCCCGGCGTCTTTCGGCAGAAGCCGTGGTCCGGAGCGCACCGCGACCGGCACAATGCTCTGTGCGCGAAAAAGCCGCTTCTTCGCCTCCGGGAGACGGAGAGCTCAGCAGATGCTGCGATGCGTTAAAGGAAAAAGGAAAGCACCGTGATTAGGTACACAGCTCTTAAAATGAGCCAGGAGAAGAACTAAGCACTTTCCGAACGTTTAAAATTACTTTAACATAGGAAGGGAAAATAATACTCGGACAACTTTTCGTTGCATCTTTCTAAGCTCTTTGAAGCACTCCGTGGGGAATCTTACTTTTTTTTTTCGTCTTGGAGCTGGTAAGAACTCGACAAGCTTCATGAAAAACCTCGAGGGATTCTTACTGTGCTGGCACAGTTTTTTCTTGAGAGAAAGCCTGGAAAAGCTTTTTCGCTGAGATGTAGGCGGCAAGAGCCGCAGAAGACCGGTTATCGCAACTCGCCGAAGGTAGGTGCCGGTTCCCGGCGTCTTTCGGCAGAAGCCGCGGTCCGGACGCACAGCCGCCGTCCGGAGCGACCGGCACAATGCTCTGTGTGCGAAAAAGCCGCTTCTTCGCCTCCGGGAGACGGAGAGCTCGGCAGATGCTACGACGCGTTAAAGGATGGCGCAAAGCACCGGGATTGCGTGCACAGCTCTCAAACTGAGCCAGGACAAGAAATAAACACTGTCCGGGCGTTTAAACTTCCTTTAACATAGGAATAGAAAAAAGAACTCGGACAACTTTTCTTTGCATCTTTCTAAACTCTTTGGAGCACTCCGTGGGGAATCTTACTTTTTTTACGTCTCAGAGCTGGTAAGAACTCGACTAGCTTCATGAAAAATGTCGAGGGATTCTTGCTGTGCTGGCACAGTTTTATCTTGAAAAAACGGCTGGAAACGATTTTCCGCTGAGATGTAGGCGGCAAGAGCCGCAGAAGACGGGTTACCGCAACTTGCCGAAGGAAAGTGCCAGTTCCCGGCGTCTTTCAGCAGAAGCCGTGGTCCGGAGCGCACAATGTACAAAGCTGCCGTCCGGAGCGACCGGCACAATGCTCTGTGTTCAAAAAGCCGCTTCTTCGCCTCCGGGAGACGGAGAGCTCGGCAGATGCTGAGACGCGTTAAAGGAAGGATCAAAGCACCGGGATTGCGTGCACAGCTCTCAAACTGAGCCAGGACAAGAAATAAACACTTTCCGGACGTTTATACTTTCTTTAACATAGGAAGGGGAAAAAGATTTTAGACAAGTTTTCTTTGCATCTTTCTAAGCTCTTTGAAGCACTCCGTGGGGAATCTTACTTTTTTACGTCTCGGAGCTGGTAAGAACTCGACTAGCTTCATGAAAAACGTCGAGGGATTCCTGCTGTGCTGGAACAGTTTTTTCTTGAGATAAAGCCTGTAAATGCTTTTTCGCTGAGATGTAGGCGGCAAGAGCCGCAGAAGACCGGTTACCGCAACTCGCCGAAGGAAGTGCCGGTTCCCGGCGTCTTTCGGCAGAAGCCGCGGTCCGGAGCGCACCGCGACCGGCACAATGCTCTGTGCACGAAAAAGCCGCTTCTTCGCCTCCGGGAGACGGAGAGCTCGGCAGATGCTACGACGCGTTAAAGGAAGGCGCAAAGCACCGGGATTGAGTGCACAGCTCTCCAATTGAGCCAGGACAAGAACTAAACACTGTCCGGGCGTTTAAACTTCCTTTAACATAGGAATAGAAAAAAGAACTCGGACAATTTTCTTTGCATCTTTCTAAACTCTTTGAGGCACTCCGTGGGGAATCTTACTTTTTTACGTCTCGGAGCTGGTAAGAACTCGACAAGCTTCGTGAAAAACGTCGAGGGATTCTTGCTGTGCTGGCACAGTTTTTTCTTGAGATAAAGCCTGGAAAAGCTTTTTCGCTAGAATGTAGGCGGCAAGAGCCGCAGAAGACGGGTTACCGCAACTCGCCGAAGGTAGGTGCCGGTTCCCGGCGTCTTTCGGCAGAAGCCGCGATCCGGAGCGCACCGCGCCCGCCACAATGCTCTGTGCGCGAAAAAGCTGCTTCTTCGCCTCCAGGAGACGGAGAGATCGGCAGATGCTGAGACGCGTTAAAGGAAGGCGCAAAGAACCTAGATTGAGTGCACTGCTATCAAATTGAGCCAGGACAAGAAATAAACATTTTCCCGACGTTTAAACTTACTTTAACATAGGAAGGGAAAAAAGAACTCGGACAACTTTTCTTTGCATCTTTCTAAGCTCTTTGAAGCGCTCAGTGGGGAGCCTTACTTTTTTTTTCGTCTCTTATACTTGCTTTAACATAGGAAGGGGAAAAAGATTTTAGACAAGTTTTCTTTGCATCTTTCTAAGCTCTTTGGTAAGAACTCGACTAGCTTCATGAAAAATGTCGAGGGATTCTTGCTGTGCTGGCACAGTTTTATCTTTAAAAAAAAGCCTGGAAAAGATTTTCCGCTGAGATGCAGGCGGCAAGAGCCGCAGAAGACGGGTTACCGCAACTTGCCGAAGGAAAGTGCCGGTTCCCGGCGTCTTTCGGCAGAAGCCGCTGTCCGGAGCGCACCGCGACCGCCACAATGCTCTGTGTTCGAAAAAGCCGATTCTTCACCTCCGGGAGACGGAGAGATCAGCAGATGCTACGATGCGTTAAAGGAAGGCGCAAAGCACCAGGATTGAGTGCAGAGATCTGAAACTGAGCCAGGACAAGAACTAACCACTTTCTGGACGTTTATACTTGCTTTAACATAAGAAGGGGAAAAACTTTTTAGACAAGTTTTCTTTGCATCTTTCTAAGCTCTTTGAAGCACTCCATGGGGAATCTTACTTTTTTTTCGTCTCGGAGCTGGTAAGAACTCAACAAGCTTCATGAAAAACATCGAGGGATTCTTGCTGTGCTGGCGCAGTTTTTTCTTGAGATAAAGCCTGGAAAAGCTTTTTCGCTGAGATGTAGGCGGCAAGAGCCGCAGAAGACCGGTTACCGCAACTCGCCGAAGGTAAGTGCCGATTCCCGGCGTCTTTCGGCAGAATCCGCCGTCCGGAGCGCACCGCGACCGGCACAATGCTCTGTGCGCGAAGAAGCCGCTTCTTCGCCTCCGGGAGACGGAGAGCTCAGTAGATGCTGCGATGCGTTAAAGGAAAAAGGAAAGCACCATGATTAGGTACACAGCTCTTTAAATGAGCCAGGAGAAGAACTAACCACTTTCCGAATGTTTAAAATTACTTTAACATAGGAAGGGAAAAAATTCTCGGACAACTTTTCGTTGCATCTTTCTAAGCTCTTTGAAGCACTCCGTGGGGAATCTTACTTTTTTTTTTCGTCTTGGAGCTGGTAAGAACTCGACAAGCTTCATGAAAAACCTCGAGGGATTCTTACTGTGCTGGCACAGTTTTTTCTTGAGATAAAGCCTGGAAAAGCTTTTTCGCTGAGATGTAGGCGGCAAGAGCCACAGAAGACCGGTTATCGCAACTCGCCGAAGGTAGGTGCCGGTTCCCGGCGTCTTTCGGCAGAAGCCGCGGTCCGGAGCGCACAATGCACAAAGCCGCTGTCCGGAGCGACCGGCATAATGCTCTGTGTGCGAAAAAGCCGCTTCTTCGCCTCCGGGAGACGGAGAGCTCGGCAGTTGCTACGACGCGATAAAGGATGGCGCAAAGCACCGGGATTGCGTGCACAGCTCTCAAACTGAGCCAGGACAAGAAATAAACACTTTCCAGACGTTTATACTTGCTTTAACATAGGAAGGGGAAAAAGATTTTAGACAAGTTTTCTTTGCATCTTTCTAAGCTCTTTGAAGCACTCCGTGGGGAATCTTAGTTTTTTTTCGTCTCGGAGCTGGTAAGAACTCGACTAGCTTCATGAAAAACGTCGAAGGATTCTTGCTGTGCTGGCACAGTTTTTTCTTGAGATAAAGCCTGGAAAAGCTTTTTCGCTGAGATGTAGGCGGCAAGAGCCGCAGAAGACGGGTTACCGCAACTCGCCGAAGGAAAGTGCCGGTTCCCGGCGTCTTTCGGCAGAAGCTGCGGTCCGGAGCGCACCGCTCCCGGTACAATGCTCTGTGCGCGAAAAAGCCGCTTCTTCGCCTCCGGGAGACGGAGAGCTCAGCAGATGCTGAGATGCGTTAAATAAAAAAGGAAAGCACCGTAATTAGGTACACAGCTCTTAAAATGATCCAGGAGAAGAACTAACCACTTTCCGGGCGTTTAAACTTACTTTAACATAGGAAGGGAAAAAAATACTCGGACAACTTTTCGTTGCATCTTTCTAAGCTCTTTGAAGCACTCCGTGGGGAATCTTACTTTTTTGTTTCGTCTTGGAGCTGGTAAGAACTCGACAAGCTTCATGAAAAACGTCGAGGGATTCTTGCTGTGCTGGCACAGTTTTTTCTTTTGAGAGAAAGCCTGGAAAAGCTTTTTCGCTGAGATGTAGGAGGCAAGAGCCGCCGAAGACGGGTTACCGCAACTTGCCGAAGGTAAGTGCCGGTTCCCGGCGTCTTTCGGCAGAAGCCGCGGTCCGGAGCGCACCGCGACCGGCACAATGCTCTGTGCGCGAAAAAGCCGCTTCTTCGCCTCCGGGAGACGGAGAGCTCGGCAGATGCTGCGATGCGGTAAAGGAAAAAGGAAAGCACCGTGATTAGGTGCACAGCTCTTAAAATGAGCCAGGACAAGAACTAAACACTTTCCGGACGTTTATATTTGCTTTAACATAGGAAGGGAAAAAAATACTCGGACAACTTTTCGTTGCATCTTTCTAAGCTCTTTGAAGCACTCCGTGGGGATTCTTACTTTTTTTTTCTTTATGGAGCTGGTAAGAACTCGACAAGCTCCATGAAAAACCTCGAGGGATTCTTGCTGTGATGGCACAGTTTTTTCTTGAGAGAAAGCCTGGAAAAGCTTTTTCGCTGAGATGTAGGCGGCAAGAGCCGCAGAAGACCGGTTACCGCAACTTGCCGAAGGTAAGTGCCGATTCCCGGCGTCTTTCACCAGAAGCCGCGGTCCGGAGCGCACCGCGACCGGCACAATGCTCTGTGCGCGAAAAAGCCGCTTCTTCGCCTCCGGGAGACGGAGAGTTTGGCAGATGCTGCGAGGCGTAAAATGAAAGATGAAAGCACCAGGATTACGTGCACTGCTCTCAAACTGAGCCAGGTCAAGAGCTAAACACTTTCCGGACGTTTATACTTGCTTTAACATAAGAAGGGGAAAAACTTTTTAGACAAGTTTTCGTTGCATCTTTCTAAGCTCTTTGAAGCACTCCGTGGGGAATCTTACCTTTTTTTTTCGTCTTGGAGCTGGTAAGAACTTGACAAGCTTCATGAAAAACGTCGAGGGATTCTTGCTGTGCTGGCACAGTTTTTTCTTGAGAGAAAGCCTGGAAAAGCTTTTTCGCTGAGATGTAGGCGGCAAGAGCCGCCGAAGATGGGTTACCGCAACTTGCCGAAGGTAAGTGCCGGTTCCCGGCGTCTTTCGGCAGAAGCCGCGGTCCGGAGCGCACCGCAACCGGCACAATGCTCTGTGCGCGAAAAAGCCGCTTCTTCGCCTCCGGGAGACGGAGAGCTCGGCAGATGCTGCGATGCGGTAAAGGAAAAAGGAAAGCACCGTGATTAGGTGCACAGCTCTTAAAATGAGCCAGGACAAGAACTAAACACTTTCCGGACATTTATATTTGCTTTAACATAGGAAGGGAAAAAAATACTCGGACAACTTTTCGTTGCATCTTTCTAAGCTCTTTGAAGCACTCCGTGGGGAATCTTACTTTTTTTTGTCTCGGAGCTGGTAAGAACTCGACAAGCTTCATGAAAAACGTCGAGGGATTCTTGCTGTGCTGGCACAGTTTTTTCTTGAGAGAAAGCCTGGAAAAGCTTTTTCGCTGAGATGTAGGCGGCAAGAGCCGCAGAAGACCGGTTACCGCAACTCGCCGAAGGTAAGTGCCGATTCCCGGCGTCTTTCACCAGAAGCCGCGGTCCGGAGCGCACCGCGACCGGCACAATGCTCGGTGCGCGAAAAAGCCGATTCTTCGCCTCCGGGAGACGGAGAGTTTGGCAGATGCTGCTAGGCGTAAAATGAAAGATGAAAGCACCAGGATTACGTGCACTGCTCTCAGACTGAGCCAGGTCAAGAGCTAAACACTTTCCGGACGTTTATACTTGCTTTAACATAAGAAGGGGAAAAACTTTTTAGACAAGTTTTCGTTGCATCTTTCTAAGCTCTTTGAAGCACTCCGTGGGGAATCTTACCTTTTTTTTTCGTCTTGGAGCTGGTAAGAACTTGACAAGCTTCATGAAAAACGTCGAGGGATTCTTGCTGTGCTGGCACAGTTTTTTCTTGAGAGAAAGCCTGGAAAAGCTTTTTCGCTGAGATGTAGGCGGCAAGAGCCGCCGAAGATGGGTTACCGCAACTTGCCGAAGGTAAGTGCCGGTTCCCGGCGTCTTTCGGCAGAAGCCGCGGTCCGGAGCGCACCGCGACCGGCACAATGCTCTGTGCGCGAAAAAGCCGCTTCTTCGCCTCCGGGAGACGGAGAGCTCGGCAGATGCTGCGATGCGGTAAAGGAAAAAGGAAAGCACCGTGATTAGGTGCACAGCTCTTAAAATGAGCCAGGACAAGAACTAAACACTTTCCGGACATTTATATTTGCTTTAACATAGGAAGGGAAAAAAATACTCGGACAACTTTTCGTTGCATCTTTCTAAGCTCTTTGAAGCACTCCGTGGGGAATCTTAGTTTTTTTTGTCTCGGAGCTGGTAAGAACTCGACTAGCTTCATGAAAAACGTCGAGGGATTCCTGCTGTGCTGGCACAGTTTTTTCTTGAGAGAAAGCCTGGAAAAGCTTTTTCGCTGAGATGTATGCGGCAAGAGCCTCCGAAGACGGGTTACCGCAACTCGCCGAAGGTAGGTGCCGGTTCCCGGCGTCTTTCGGCAGAAGCTGCGGTCCGGAGCGCACCGCGACCGGCACAATGCTCGGTGCGCGAAAAAGCCGATTCTTCGCCTCCGGGAGACGGAGAGTTTGGCAGATGCTGCTAGGCGTAAAATGAAAGATGAAAGCACCAGGATTACGTGCACTGCTCTCAGACTGAGCCAGGTCAAGAACTAAACACTTTCCGGACGTTTAAACTTACTTTAACATAGGAAGGGAAAAAAGGTCTCGGACAACTTTTCGTTGCATCTTTCTAAGCTCTTTGAAGCACTCCGTGGGGAATCTTAGTTTTTTTTGTCTCGGAGCTGGTAAGAACTCGACTAGCTTCATGAAAAACGTCGAGGGATTCCTGCTGTGCTGGCACAGTTTTTTCTTGATATAAAGCCTGGAAAAGCTTTTTCGCTGAGATGTATGCGGCAAGAGCCTCCGAAGACGGGTTACCGCAACTCGCCGAAGGTAGGTGCCGGTTCCCGGCGTCTTTCGGCAGAAGCTGCGGTCCGGAGCGCACTGCGACCGGCACAATGCTCTGTGTTCGAAAAAGCCGATTCTTCACCTCCGGGAGACGGAGAGATCAGCTGATGCTGAGACGCGTTAAAGGAAGGCGCAAAGCACCAGGATTGAGTGCACAGATCTCAAACTGAGCCAGGACAAGAACTAACCGCTTTCCGGACGTTTATACTTGCTTTAACATAGGAAGGGAAAAAAATACTCGGACAACTTTTCGTTGCATCTTTCTAAGCTCTTTGAAGCACTCCGTGGGGAATCTTACTTTTTTTTTCGTCTTGGAGCTGGTAAGAACTCGACAAGCTTCATGAAAAACGTCGAGGGATTCTTCCTGTGCTGGCACAGGTTTTTCTTGAGAGAAAGCCTGGAAAAGCTTTTTCGCTGAGATGTAGGCGGCAAGAGCCGCAGAAGACCGGTTACCGCAACTCGCCGAAGGTAAGTGCCGATTCCCGGCGTCTTTTACCAGAAGCCGCGGTCCGGAGCGCACCGCGACCGGCACAATGCTCTGTGTTCGAAAAAGCCGATTCTTCGCCTCCGGGAGACGGAGAGTTTGGCAGATGCAACGAGGCGTAAAATGAAAGATGAAAGCACCAGGATTACGTGCACTGCTCTCAAACTGAGCCAGGTCAAGAACTAAACACTTTCCTGACGTTTAAACTTACTTTAACATAGGAAGGGAAAAAAGGTCTCGGACAACTTTTCTTTGCATCTTTCTAAGCTCTTTGAAGCACTCCGTGGGGAATCTTACTTTTTTTTGTCTCGGAGCTGGTAAGAACTCGACTAGCTTCATGAAAAACGTCGAGGGATTCCTGCTGTGCATGCACAGTTTTTTCTTGAGATAAAGCCTGGAAAAGATTTTCCGCTGAGATGTAGGCGGTAAGAGCCGCAGAAGACGGGTTACCGCAACTTGCCGAAGGAAAGTGCCGGTTCCTGGCGTCTTTTGGCAGAAGCCGCGGTCCGGAGCGACCGGCACAATGCTCTGTGTGCGAAAAAGCCGCTTCTTCGCCTCCGGGAGACGGAGAGCTCGGCAGATGCTACGACGCGTTAAAGGAAGGCGCAAAGCACCGGGATTGCGTGCACAGCTCTCAAACTAAGCCAGGACAAGAAATAAACACGTTCCGGACGTTTATACTTGCTTTAACATAGGAAGGGAAAAAGATTTTAGACAAGTTTTCTTTGCATCTTTCTAAGCTCTTTGAAGCACTCCGTGGGGAATCTTACTTTTTTTTTTCATCTCGGAGCTGGTAAGAACTCGACTAGCTTCATGAAAAACGTCGAGGGATTCCTGCTGTGCATGCACAGTTTTATCTTGAAAGAAAGCCTGGAAAAGATTTTCCGCTGAGATGTAGGCGGCAAGAGCCGCAGAAGACGGGTTACCGCAACTTGCCGAAGGAAAGTGCCGGTTCCTGGCGTCTTTTGGCAGAAGCCGCGGTCCGGAGCGACCGGCACAATGCTCTGTGCGCGAAAAAGCCGCTTCTTCGCCTCCGGGAGACGGAGAGCTCGGCAGATGCAGAGATGCGTTAAAGGAAGGCGCAAAGCACCGGGATTGAGTGCACAGCACTCAAATTCAGCCAGGACAAGAACTAAACACTTTCCGGACGTTTAAACTTACTTTAACATAGGAATAGAAAAAAGAACTCGGACAACTTTTCTTTGCATCTTTCTAAGCTCTTTGAAGCACTCTGTGGGGAGCCTTACTTTTTTTTTCGTCTCGGAGCTGGTAAGAACTCGACTAGCTTCATGAAAAACGTCGAGGAATTCCTGCTGTGCTGGCACAGTTTTTTCTTGAGATAAACCCTGGAAATGCTTTTTCGCTGAGATATGCGGCAAGAGCCGCAGAAGACCGGTTATCCAAACTCGCCGAAGGTAGGTGCCGGTTCCCAGCGTCTTTCGGCAGAAGCCGCGGTCCGGAGCGCACAATGCACAAAGCCGCCGTCCGGAGCGACCGGCACAATGCTCTGTGTGCGAAAAAGCCGCTTCTTCGCCTCCGGGAGACGGAGAGCTCGGCAGATGCTACGACGCGTTAAAGGACGGCGCAAAGCACCGGGATTGCGTGCACAGCTCTCAAACTGAGCCTGGACAAGAAATAAACACTTTCCGGACGTTTAAACTTACTTTAACATGGGAATAGAAAGAAGAACTCGGACAACTTTTCTTTGCATCTTTCTAAGCTCTTTGAAGCACTTAGTGTGGAGCCTTACTTTTTTTTCGTCTCGGAGCTGGTAAGAACTCCACTAGCTTCATGAAAAACGTCGAGGGATTCTTGCTGTGATGGCACAGTTTTTTCTTGAGAGAAAGCCTGTAAATGCTTTTTCGCTGAGATGTAGGCGGCAAGAGCCGCAGAAGACGGGTTATCGCAACTCGCCGAAGGTAGGTGCCGGTTCCCGGCGTCTTTCGGCAGAAGCCGCGGTCCGGAGCGCACCGCGACCGGCACAATGCTCTGTGTGCGAAAAAGCCGATTCTTCGCCTCCGGGAGACGGAGAGCTCGGCAGATGCTGAGACGCGTTAAAGGAAGGCGCAAAGCACCGGGATTGTGTGCACAGCTCTCAAATTCAGCCAGGACAAGAACTAAACACTTCCCGGACGTTTAAACTTACTTTAACATAGGAATAGAAAAAAGAACTCGGACAACTTTTCTTTGCATCTTTCTAAGCTCTTTGAAGCACTCTGTGGGGAGCCTTACTTTTTTTTTCGTCTCGGAGCTGGTAAGAACTCGACTAGCTTCATGAAAAACGTCGAGGGATTCTTGCTGTGCTGGCGCAGTTTTTTCTTGAGAGAAAGCCTGGAAAAGATTTTCCGCTGAGATGTAGGCGGCAAGAGCCGCAGAAGACGGGTTATCGCAACTCGCCGAAGGTAGGTGCCGGTTCCCGGCGTCTTTCGGCAGAAGCCGCGGTCCGGAGCGCACCGCTCCCGGTACAATGCTCTGTGCGCGAAAAAGCCGATTCTTCGCCTCCGGGAGACGGAGAGCTCGGCAGATGCTGAGACACGTTAAAGGAAGGCGCAAAGCACCGGGATTGTGTGCACAGCTCTCAAATTCAGCCAGGACAAGAACTAAACACTTCCCGGACGTTTAAACTTACTTTAACATAGGAATAGAAAAAAGAACTCGGACAACTTTTCTTTGCATCTTTCTAAGCTCTTTGAAGCACTCCGTGGGGAATCTTAGTTTTTTTCGTCTCAGAGCTGGTAAGAACTCGACTAGCTTCATGAAAAACGTCGAGGGATTCCTGCTGTGCTGGCACAGTTTTTTCTTGAGAGAAAGCCTGGAAAAGATTTTCCGCTGAGATGTAGGCGGCAAGAGCCGAAGAAAACGGGTTACTGCAACTTGCCGAAGGAAAGTGCCGGTTCCCGGCGTCTTTCGGCAGAAGCCGCGGTCCGGAGCGCACCGCTCCCGGTACAATGCTCTGTGCGCGAAAAAGCCGATTCTTCGCCTCCGGGAGACGGAGAGCTCGGCAGATGCTGAGACACGTTAAAGGAAGGCGCAAAGCACCGGGATTGAGTGCACAGCTCTCGAATTCAGCCAGGACAAGAACTAAACACTTTCCGGACGTTTAAACTTACTTTAACATAGGAATAGAAAAAAGAACTCGGACAACTTTTCTTTGCATCTTTCTAAGCTCATTGAAGCACTCCGTGGGGAATCTTACTTTATTTTTCGTCTCGGAACTGGTAAGAACTCGACTATCTTCATGAAAAACGTCGAGGAATTCCTGCTGTGCTGGCACAGTTTTTTCTTGAGATAAACCCTGGAAAAGCTTTTTCGCTGAGATGTATGCGGCAAGAGCCGCAGAAGACCGGTTATCCAAACTCGCCGAAGGTAGGTGCCGGTTCCCGGCGTCTTTCGGCAGAAGCCGCGGTCCGGAGCGCACAATGCACAAAGCCGCCGTCCGGAGCGACCGGCACAATGCTCTGTGTGCGAAAAAGCCGCTTCTTCGCCTCCGGGAGACGGAGAGCTCGGCAGATGCTACGACGCGTTAAAGGACGGCGCAAAGCACCGGGATTGCGTGCACATCTCTCAAACTGAGCCAGGACAAGAAATAAACACTTTCCGGACGTTTATACTTGCTTTAACATAGGAAGGGGAAAAAGATTTTAGACCCGTTTTCTTTGCATCTTTCTAAGCTCTTTGAAGCACTCCGTGGGGAATCTTACTTTTTTTTTTCGTCTTGGAGCTGGTAAGAACTTGACAAGCTTCATGAAAAACGTCGAGGGATTCTTGCTGTGCTGGCACAGTTTTTTCTTGAGACAAAGCCTGGAAAAGCTTTTTCGCTGAGATGTAGGCGGCAAGAGCCGCAGAAGACCGGTTATCGCAACTCGCCGAAGGTAGGTGCCGGTTCCCGGCGTCTTTCGGCAGAAGCTGCGGTCCGGAGCGCACTGCGACCGGCACAATGCTCTGTGTTCGAAAAAGCCGATTCTTCACCTCCGGGAGACGGAGAGATCAGCAGATGCTGAGACGCGTTAAAGGAAGGCGCAAAGCACCAGGATTGAGTGCACAGATCTCAAACTGAGCCAGGACAAGAACTAACCGCTTTCCGGACGTTTATACTTGCTTTAACATAGGAAGGGAAAAAAATACTCGGACAACTTTTCGTTGCATCTTTCTAAGCTCTTTGAAGCACTCCGTGGGGAATCTTACTTTTTTTTTCGTCTTGGAGCTGGTAAGAACTCGACAAGCTTCATGAAAAACGTCGAGGGATTCTTGCTGTGCTGGCACAGTTTTTTCTTGAGAGAAAGCCTGGAAATGCTTTTTCGCTGAGATGTAGGCGGCAAGAGCCGCAGAAGACCGGTTACCGCAACTCGCCGAAGGTAAGTGCCGATGCCGGCGTCTTTCACCAGAAGCCGCGGTCCGGAGCGCACCGCGACCGGCACAATGCTCTGTGTTCGAAAAAGCCGATTCTTCGCCTCCGGGAGACGGAGAGTTTGGCAGATGCAACGAGGCGTAAAATGAAAGATGAAAGCACCAGGATTACGTGCACTGCTCTCAAACTGAGCCAGGTCAAGAACTAAACACTTTCCTGACGTTTAAACTTACTTTAACATAGGAAGGGAAAAAAGGTCTCGGACAACTTTTCTTTGCATCTTTCTAAGCTCTTTGAAGCACTCCGTGGGGAATCTTACTTTTTTTTGTCTCGGAGCTGGTAAGAACTCGACTAGCTTCATGAAAAACGTCGAGGGATTCTTGCTGTGCTGGCACAGTTTTTTCTTGAGATAAAGCCTGGAAAAGATTTTTCCGCTGAGATGTAGGCGGTAAGAGCCGCAGAAGACGGGTTACCGCAACTTGCCGAAGGAAAGTGCCGGTTCCCGGCGTCTTTCGGCAGAAGCCGCGGTCCGGAGCGCACAATGCACAAAGCCGCCGTCCGGAGCGACCGGCACAATGCTCTGTGTGCGAAAAAGCCGCTTCTTCGCCTCCGGGAGACGGAGAGCTCGGCAGATGCTACGACGCGTTAAAGGAAGGCGCAAAGCACCGGGATTGCCTGCACAGCTCTCAAACTGAGCCAGGACAAGAAATAAACACTTTCCGGACGTTTATACTTGCTTTAACATAGGAAGGGGAAAAAGATTTTAGACAAGTTTTCTTTGCATCTTTCTAAGATCTTTGAAGCACTCCGTGGGGAATCTTACTTTTTTTTTTCATCTCGGAGCTGGTAAGAACTCGACTAGCTTCATGAAAAACGTCGAGGGATTCCTGCTGTGCATGCACAGTTTATCTTGAAGAAAGC
>NW_026108189.1:0-14966 GCF_022539315.1 Serinus canaria | reverse complement strand
CGACAGCAGCGACGATCGACGGCAGCCCGCCCCGGAGTCGGGACGTGCAGCCCCTCCCGCGGGCCCGCCTCCGGCGGGGGTCGGTCCCACACCGTCCGCGCCGGTCCCTCCCGCGTCCGACCCTCCAGCAGAGCTAGTGAGGGTTCCGACCGCGGCGACCGCACCCCTGCCACCCCCCGCCACTGGCGCGCTGGGGGAGGGAGCGGAAATTGAGAGTCTCTCAGCGGAACCGTCATCGGACCTGACCGTGGCAACCGCTGCGGCGCCCGCGATCAGCCGGGACCCTCTCCCGAGCTTTTCGGGCTGTCCCAAGGCTGCCCCTGCGAAGGGGGCTGGGACGGGGGAAGGGGACTCAGGCTTGCCCCTCCGTGGGGGGGGTGTGGCTAGGCGGCTGATCGCAGGCTCAGCCCGTCTGCTTGCTTTCTATCTCGGTGTTTTTCGCGGGCTGACCCGGGTCTGGTTCGGGATTTCCCGCTGGGGGTTGGAATGCCTGACTCCCCCTGACGCGCCCTTGCGGCGTGGGGGAGGTGGCTCCTGAGCTGTCTGCCTCCGGTCCCCAGCCCGCAGGGGGTGGTACCGAGGGGCAGAAAGAGGGAACACCTTTTGCATTTGCGTTGCAGAGGCAGGAGAAACAGTGGAAAGTGAGCGTCGCTCACTTGCTCTGGGGACAAAGCACCCCCATATCTGGGGTGATGGTCCCTGGGAAAGCTTCTCTTCCCCAGCTGCTGGTCTGCACCGGTTCAGAGGGGATGGAGCGTTCGGTCTCTCGTGCTGCCCAGGCATCGGCAGCAGGGAGCTGGGTTGTGAGAAAACAGAGCCCGCTCCGCGGGCCGGGTCTGGGCCATTTGGGTCGGTTTCCTGGGCCAGGGCCTACGCCTGGCCAGTGCCTGTTGGGTTTGGGGGCTTTGCTTCCCCCGTCAGGACCTGGGCCACCATTCTGTGAGCCAGGTCTGGGATCTCTGATACTTCCACAAGGACCTGGGCCACTCTTCGCTGAGCCAGGTCTGGGGTCCCTGTTCCTTCCACGAGGGCCAGGGCCCCGCCCCCCGCAGGGCCTCAGTGGCCCCTCTCTGCTGCTGCTCTTTCAGAAAAAAACAAACAAAAACAAAACAAAAAAAAAAGAGTTGAAATAGCTAGCAGCTCAAAAATTTTTGCAAGCCTGTTTCAGGACAAAAAAGGACTTTCAGCAATATCAAAGAGGAACATCTTCAGTTTGGACTTTTTCCTGAAACTCAGCTGTTTGGACTTGAAGCAATGAACTTTCTTTGTATTGTTTTTGTACTTTTTTCTATCTTGAGATTGTTTTGGTGATGTGATGGAATTTGGTGTTTTGCAGGTGAAGAATTCCCTGATGGTTCCACACCAGCATTTGATTGATATTTTGATTGGCAACACAAAGCCTCTCAGGTGCTTGTTCTTTCCTCTGCTTGGCCCAGCAGATGAAATTGGAAAAATTTTTCTTTTTAATTTATTTAAAATAAAAAGGATGAGATGTCACCGACATGTTTTATGAAAAATCCTTTCCTTAGGATTTTTCCTCTCCTGAGAAACTGAGAGGCCTCAGGAACAAACTGTAAACAATTCTTATCTGCTGCTGTGGAATGCAACAGGGGGAATCTGTGATTGGCCTCATCAGGCTGTTTCCAATTAAGAGCCAATCACAGATCAGCTGTCTGGCCGGTCTCGGTCTGAGACAAGACTTTGTTATTTCATTCCTTTTCTATTCTTAGCTTAGCCTTCTAGTGAAATCCTTTCCTCTATTCATTTAGTATAGTTTTTATATATTATCTATCATATAATAATAAATCAAGCCTTCTGAAACACGGAGTCAACTTTCTCATCTCTTCCCTCATCCTGGGACCCTTGTGGAAAGTACCACAATCAGGGGATTTGACCATGGAAATGTCTAGTCATTCTTTTCTTGTTTTCAACCCCTCAAAGAGCATGAATCAAAACTATTCAGAAGTTCTTGATCTGCAACAGTGACAAGCACTAGACTGGTAATAGTCAGTGGACATTAGCAGATCCCCCATGACAGCCCCCTATGGCGGGCTGTTCTGGCAGGACTGATGCTTGAGGGGCTGGAATTCTGTGAAATAGAACATTCTCTGAATTGGAAAAAACGGAAAGAGATTCTGAACATTCAACCCAACACATGAACAAGTAATAGGGCAGGTAATTTTCTGTGGAAATTTCTTTATCCACAGTGTTGGGGATGATGATTACTCTTCCTACTTTTTTTGGCCAGCACAGCCACCTTACTCCGCTTATGGACAGAAAGCCAGAAGAAGTGATTTTTGAACAAAACAACTCTCAGGACCTTAGAGTGTTTTTTACTGCAAAATGTTTCAAAGCAGATGGGGAAACAATGCCATTTTGAGAGTGTGTTGAGAAGACCAGGTTGAAAGTCAAAAACCTTGGGTTTTCTTTCTATTTCTATATATGTTACTGATTTTGCTAATTATCTATTTGTGGGGGCTTGTTTTTTTTTGAGGCTTCTTTTTTTTTTTTTTTTCTTTTTTGCCTGCATCCTTGAGATTAAAGCATAAGACAGAAATGTACTGTAAGTTTAAAATACTTTTGAGATGCCTTGGGCTGAAAAACTTATAGCTACTGCTAAGGCCCATGGGCCAGTTCCTGCTTCATTTCTGAGAAGCGATACAATTGCCACCTGTATTTTAGTTCTAACCATCTGTTATTATGCTGAAAATGCAAATTAAGAAGACCAATTTTTGAATCTGGATGGATGTATTTACCATTTTGTAGCTGGCTTTTCAGTCTCTGAGCCATCAATGAAAAAAAGGAGAAGAATCTACACTGTTTAAATCCCGTGGGCCATTCACTACTGTCCACGTACTCAGATTCAAAGCCAAACAATCCTGTCGGGCCTCATGTTTTCTAAGCTATTTGAAGCGCTCTGGTGGGAATCTTACTTTTTCTTTTCGTCTCGGAGCTGGTAAGAACTCGACTAGCTTCATGAAAAACGTCGAGAGATGCTTGCTGTGCTGGCGCAGTTTTTTCTTCAGAAAAAGCGTGGAAAAGCTGTTTTGCTTAGATGTAGGCGGCAAGAGCCGCAGAAGATGGGCATCCGCAGCTGTCCGAAGGTAGGTGCCGGTCCCTGGCATCTTTCGGCAGAAGCCGCCGTTTGGAGCTCACCGCAACCGGCACAATGCTCTGTGCACGAAAAAGCCGCTTCTTCGCCTCTGGGCGACGGAGAGCTTGGCAGATGCTGAGACGCGAAGAACGCAGGTGCACAGCACCAGGATTGAGTGCACAGCTCTCAAACTGAGCCAGAACACAAACTAACTACTTTCCAGAAGTTTACACTTCCTTTAACATACGTAGGGAAAGAGCTCTTGGACAAATTTTCTTTGCATCTTTTAAAAGGTTATGCGGCACTCCGTGGCCAATCTTAATTTTTATTTTTGCATCAGAGATGGTAAGAACTCGACTAACTTCATGAAAAACGTCGAGAGATGCTTGCTCTGCTGGCACAGTTTCTTCTTGAGAGAAAGCGTGGAAAAACTTTTTCGCTAAGATGTAGGCAGCAAGAGCCGCAGAAGACAGGCGTACGCAGTTCCCCAAACGTAGGCGCCAGTCCCGGGCATCTTTCGCCAGATACCGCGCTCTGGTGAGCTCTGTGATCTTCACAATGGTCTTTGCAGGAAGAAGCCGCTTTGTTGTTTCCGGGAATACCAATAGAACAAGCAAAAGCTTTAGACGCGTTTGCCCCCATTATGTAGACTTTTGCTGGTTCCAGCAGGAATAACTGCATCATTTCTTACGACAGATGTCGCTGCTTATAAATTTTTGCTGCTTTTAATCATTTGGGATGCTGGATGCTCAAAAAATAAACGTAACATCTTCTCTTTTAAATCAGGTGCTCACTGACGTAGATACTATTAGACAGAGCACACTGCAAAAAAGAGCTGGAATAGATTTATTGTTAGTAGCACATGGGCACGAGTGTAAGGAATTTGAAAGAATGTGTTGCATGAATCTTTTTGACCACTCTGCAGCCATTCATAAGAAACTCACACAACTACAAGATAGCATGAAGAAATTGACTGGGAAGGAGTGGGGTTTGCATGAGTGGTTTGAGGGATGGGAAAGAACTGGATGGTTGAAAGATCTCATAAATGGAGATTTTTTTTTACTAGTAGTCATTATTTCATTGCTTTGTGTTATTCCATGCATGGTGAAACTGGTGGTCCTCTTGGTAGAAAATACAGTGGAAAGGGTCTGGCTGGTGCAAGAAGAGGGGGGAATTGTGGCAATGTATCTGAACTGCTTAGACTACAGGGTGCACCAGCCATCCAGCTTGGAACAGTTCTTCTCAGAATATTCTCAGGGCCCTTTAGAATACACCAATACATGGGCCGTGCTAAAACTAGAGACGAGAAACTGAGAAACCAAATTCCAAGACCACAAGAACTCCAAAATGGGGTGGGGTGTGGGGTGGGGGGGCAAAGTACCTGGACTGTAAGGAAAAACATCTTCTGAGAGTTGCATGCAGAGTGCGTGGACAAGACAAAGGCACCAATAAGAATTGCGTGACTAGCATGAGCAGAGAGTCAGAATGTGTAAGTGCATCATGTGAACCATAAAGGGCTTCTGCTTAATCCTCTTGATCCATTGTGCAGGAGTCCTGAATTTCCCATAAGTGATACTTACTAAAAGGGCTCTGATCTTAAAGTTAGAGTTACTGTCTATAGGATGATTCATGGCAATAGTTCTTTCAAATCCTTCCCTTGCTGACATCAGTCAGTTTTGTCTTCTCCTGATTGTACTGGTGGCTATGCATTAGTTATGAAAAGAAGGCAATGAGTTTTAGGGATATGTTGCAAGGAAATAGATTGGTAGCTCTGCTTCCATTTCCATTGTCTAAGAAGAACTCCGATAATTTTTGGCCCTTTCATAGACCTCTGACTAGATTAGCATTTGTCTTTGATTGAGCCCGTAAATTTTAGGCTTCTTGGCTTGACCAATGAATGGAAAGGGGAAAGTCACAGAGCTTCGGTGTTTCCCTTGTCAAAAATTTCTCAGGAGCAGGGAGATTTCTGTCCTCAAGTTTGTTACTTCAGCTAGCAGATTATGCTCATGTAAAACGAGGTGAGAAGGTTGCTTCCTTAAATGGTCAAATAATTCTTACTGCTATTTGTGACACTTTTGTATTACTGGGGTTTGTTACAGAAAGTTGGATTAAATTGCATGCATCCACTCTTGGGGAAACAGAGTCTTTACCCAATAGCATGTAGGCTTTTATCAACCTGAGATTGTCTTAAGAGACCAGCGGCTTAAAACACAGTAATTCCTGCTAGTTCCAACTCCACACTTAGGCTCGAACAAACCGAATAGTAAACCTGCACCAGCAGGGAGGGACTTGTAATTGGTTTTTCTCCTTTTTAGAGAGAAGCTGATGAAAAAGTTTCACCAGAATCCGAGCAGGCTGTGTAACAAGAAGAGCATCATGAGAAGAGGCCAATCCTATCCTCTTAGTATTGCTGGTTTTGATTGGACTTCAATGAAATGTGTCGTCTCTGTGTTCCTGGGTATCGCATCAGTAATAGGTACTTCAGCTGCTGTACTTCTCTCCTAAAGCTAAGAACAGAATCCCAAGTAATCTTGATTCCAAGGTCACAATTCACCCTGTGATGCTGACAGGTGAAAAAGGAGTGGAAGGTGCACCAGTAAATGAACTTGAATGGCCTATCTAAATCAGTGGCCACTGATTTCCTGAAGGCTTAACCAGGTCAGTTGCCCCTATTTTTCTTGGGATTCTTTTAGTCTTTGGTCATGTTTTTCTTGCAATGCTTTAAATGCTTCCCCATGAGTTCAGCCTCTGCTCTCAAATTCTTTGCTAGACTTTAAAGTATCTCGATAGCCTGGAAATGTGTTGTCTTTATTTCTCAGCTCATTATTCCCTTCAAAAGTTTGTTTGCCTCAAGTCTCATTTTTGCTGATTTCTGCTAGTTCATTGTCAGATGGAGTCAACTGTCTTGTCTCTTCCCTTTTCCTGGGACCCCAGAAAACCACTGAAACACATGGTGAACCCGAGTGAATAAAGGGACATCACCACAGAAGTGGCTTCTAGCCAGAAGCTGAAGAACTGAAGATCCTGAAATTGGGCAAAGTTCACAGCCGAGGCTGGCCACAGAGAGAACCTTTGAAAAGTCTCCGAGACAAGACGTCCGGGAGTCTTCGCAGTACAATGCAGTCTGCTGACGCCCAGAGGACACTGTCGCAAGGTACTGTCTACAGTTCCCTTCCTGAAAATGCTGCCCTTCGTGTGAGGCAGATTCAGTTATGGAGGGGAGTACTGACGGAGGCAGAGGTTCCATTCTCATCCTCAGAGGAGAAACTTATCAGCCTCTGGAGGAGATGGGTTCGGGAGGACAGCATTCCTATGCTAACGGCACATTTCTATGAGTTTTTCCGGTGGGCAAAACACCATGGTTTTTTCTCTGATGTGCTGTATGCCTTTGACTCATATGTTTGGGAATGCATGGAATTCATTATCAGAGATCTTTTCTACCGGGGATTCGGTTTTCCTCAGATCTACCCGCATTTCAGAACTCTTTTCCCAGTTTTGAACCGGAAAGCGTCTGCATATCAGTGGATTGCGGATGCGCGGGGGTTGTGTCCCTTCTCGCTGGAGCTGGAAACAGGCAAGCCTGTCCTAATCCGCTCTCTAGAAATCTCCAGCCCCCCCGAATCGGGATGCGGGGGGGGACACTTTGCCCGCGGCAGAAGAGAAGTTTTTTTCTGCGACTTTGGATCACGCGCCGATGGAACGGCTTGCCCCCCCTCGCTGCCCTCAGGGGGGAGGTGAATTGGCGCCGCAGCGTGAGCCGCTGCCCGCCCCAGAGGACGGGCTGAAGCCTGCAGCCCCTCCCGCGGGTCCGCCTCCGGCGGGGGGTGGACCCATCGCTTCCAGCAGAGCTTGTAGGCGGTTCCGGGACGAAAGCACCGCCTCCCGCGGCTTCGCCCGTGTTGCTAGGCGACACACTCAACAGCAGCGACGATCGACAGCAGCCCGCCCCGGAGTCGGGACCTGCACCCCCTCCCGCGGGCCCGCCTCCAGCGGGGGTCGGTCCCAAGCCGTCCGCGCCGGTCCCTCCCGCGTCCGACCCTCCAGCAGAGCTAGTGAGGGTTCCGACCGCGGCGACCGCACCCCTGCCGCCCCCCGCCGCTGGCGCGCTGGGGGAGGGAGCGGAAATTGAGAGTCTCTCAGCGGAACCGTCATCGGACCCGACCGTGGCGGCCGCTGCGGCGCCCGCGATCAGCCGGGACCCTCTCCCGAGCTTTTCGGGCTGTCCCGAGGCTGCCCCTGCGAAGGGGGCTGGGACGGGGGAAGGGGACTCAGGCTTGCCCCTCCGTGGGGGGGGGTGTGGCTAGGTGGCTGATCGCAGGCTCAGCCCGTCTGCTTGCTTTCTATCTCGGTGTTTTTCGCGGGCTGACCCGGGTCTGGTTCGGGATTTCCCGCTGGGGGTTGGAATGCCTGACTCCCCCTGCGCGCCCTTGCGGCGTGGGGGAGGTGGCTCCTGAGCTGTCTGCCTCCGGTCCCCAGCCCGCAGGGGGTGGTACAGAGGGGCGGAAAGAGGGAACACCTTCTGCATTTGCGATGCAGAGGCAGGAGACACAGTGGAATGTGCGCATTGCTCATCTGCTGTGGGGACGAAGCACCCCCACATCTGGGGTGTTGTTCCCTTGGAAAACTATTCTTCCCCAGCTGCTGGTCTGCACCGGTTCAGCGGGGATGAAGCGTTCGGTCGCTCATGCTGCCCAGATATTGGCAGCTGTGTGCCGGATTGAGAGAACACAGAGCCCGCTCCGTGGGCCGGGTCTGGGCTGTTTGGCTCGGTTCCCTGGGCCAGGGCCTCCCGGCCAGCGCCTGTTGGGTTTGGGGGCTTTCCTTCCCCCGCCTGGACCTGGGCCACCATTCTGTGAGCCGGGTTTGGGGTCCCTGTTCCCTCCACAGGGGCCGGGGCCTCCGCAAACGGTGGCTGGTAGACCAGCCTGTTTGGGGCCTCAGTGGGCCATTGTCAGCTACTGCTCTTTCAAAAAAAAAAAAACAACAACAACAACAACAACAAACCAAAAACAAAAAAAAAAAAAAAGTTAAATAAAAAGGGTTGAAAGTGCTGGCAGCTCAGAAATTTTTGCAAGCTGTTTCAGGACCAAAAGGGACTTTTCAGCACTGTCAAAGAAGAACATCTTCAGTTTGGACTTTTTCCTGAAACTCAGCTGTTTGGACTTGAAGCAATCAACTTTCCTTGGACTGTTTTTGCATTTTCTTCTATTTTAAGATTGTTTTGGTGATGTGATGGGAATTTGGTGTTCTGCAGGTGACGAGTTTCCCTGATGGTTCCACACCAGCGTTTGAGTGCATTTTCTTTTTAATTTACTATAAAAAGAAGGGTGAGATGTCACCGACATAGTTTATGAAAAATCCTTTACTTAGGAATTTTCCTCTCCTGAGAGCTGAGAAGCCTCAGGAACAAACTGTAAACAATTCTTATCTGCTGCTGTGGAATGTGACGGGAAGGTCTGTGATTGGCCCCGTCGGATTGTTTCCAGTTAGGGGCCTATCACAGGACACCTGTCCAGTGTCTCAGGCTGAGAAGACTTCAGTTTACACATTCTTTTCTATTCTTAGGATAGCCTTGGTAGTGAATTCTCTAGCTTTATTCTTTTAGTATAGTTTTCATATCTTATATATCATATTGTAATAAATCAAGCCTTCTGATGTATGGAGTCAACTGTCTTGTCTCTTCCCTCATCCTGGGACCCCAGAAAACCACTGAAACACTCTGCAAAGCCAGTCTTGAAGGCACAGAACATAATATCCAGCAGAAATAACAGACACAGATGGGGATACAAGCATCCTAACGACACCCTAGGACATCTATCTACAGCATTTTCCAAATTAAGCCAGTTGTTCTCTGCCCAAATATACCCCCCCACCCCACCCCCCCTCCCCGGAGAAGGCTTGGCATTGTATTTAGCAAGCAGAGCAGAAAATTCAGCGTTAACTTTTGTGCTAGAGTTTTCAGTCATTTTATGAAGGGACCAAAACCATGACAGGGAGGTGCACAATCTCACAGTTACACAATCTCACAGCCTTTGCTGTGTTCCTCCTTGCTTCCCTGGGTGGGTGAAGAGACAAAATCTGCCTGGGAGGCCCCGCTTAGTTCCTTCAAGTTGTCCCTTCCTTCCCAGACAGTCCAAATTCATCCATACACAACAACAGTTTTCCCTTTTGCACCAAGAGATCTTTTGTGAAATTCTAAAGACAGAACCCTCAAGAGAGTATGGGGGTGTATTTCACCTGGGCGTGTGCAGTTTGCAGGAAATTCAAAGAGCTTTCCTTGCTATCCAGCTTTGTTCAACCCTTTCGGGATGAGGGGCTAGGTGCTGCTGAAGCTAATCCTCCTTCCCCTGTTACATGCTACAAACAGCCCTGCTGTTTCTGATAGACCCCTCTGTCTATTAGAATCCAGTTGGTGATGCCAACTTAATGTCACAATCCGCTCATGCGAATGGGGCTGGTGATGGTTCCTTAACTGATGGAGGAGTGCAAAAGACAACACGGAAAGGGGATTGCAGTATCAATCAAAACAAATGCACCTTTCTAGAATGACCACAGCAAATGCCTTAAAGGAATTAGGGAGAGGAAAAGAACAGAAAGAGAGGGAGAAAGAGACAGGGAGTTGTCCTAGGTTGACTATATGATGCTTTTATCCCCAACCGTCTTGTTCTGTTTATGCTGAATAATAAGTTTGGCATTTTAAGACTTGTTCCTGAGAGTCAAGGGGAGAAAGAAGAAGGGTGCAGTTTGTTTTCAGACACTGCACTCATCCCTCCACAGTCCTTCTCCTTGACTGTATTATCTGTGGTTGAACAGACAGCGGGAACTAGCTCTCCTTTGCTTTTAGTTAGCTTTAGCTAGCTGAGGCCAAGAAGTTCCCTGGGCTGTGGTTGTTTTCTTTGTTCCCTTTTCTTTGGACCTCTTTAAACCTGCTTTGGACTGAACACCCAGAAGAGCACCGGCAGCTAGCACCTGTGGCCCACCAGGCCAGGCCTGGCCCGCGAAATTTCCAGCACGGGAGGGACTGTTAAGGGACTGAGTGAGCTGAACTGCAACCCAGGGAAGGGACTTTCTCAGTTTGTCATCTCTTGTGGAGCAGCAAGGGGTTTTATTGTTTAAGAAACAGATTTTTTCCACTTTTCTCCAAGGAGGTCTTTTCTCCCAGACTCATTGTGGGGAGGGGGCAAGTGAATCTGCTTTCCTAGAGGAGCCCCTTTTTTGGGGTTCTCTCCAAAATTTGCCCTGAACGAGAAGAGGAGTATAGCTACCAAATGCAGAGAGAAGGAGTCCTCACAGTCCGGCCGAAGGAGTTTTCCTAGTGGAGATCTCCAAGTCCTTGTTAGCTCAAGGTTTTATTATAGTCCATTGCTGAGGGGGGGAAACAGATCTAGAAATGGCTGAGGGGGAGCAGATCCAACAAAGAGCAAGTCTATTGAAATTGCTGAGGGGGACAAAGGTATTGAAGAGAGGTACAGACAGTCCATGTTCTCAGCAGGATAAGTCAATATCAGCAGTGGGAGCCATTGTTTCAGGACTGGTTTCTATGGGAAACCAGTCTAGGTCAAGAGAACACATCTGCAGACAACACTTAGCTGGCATCCTGCTTCAGTCCGGCCAGCAACCCTGGATCAGAATTACAGGGGTCTCAGCCTCAGTCCTTGGCAGTGGGGCTTCAATCTCCGTCCCTCACGGTGGTAGTGGAGCAGATGAAGGATTTTCCATGGGGTGGCTACCACAGTTGCCCCAGCAAGTTCATCTGGCCAAGAGGTGGGAAAATTCCTGGGCTGGTGTCGCCAAGCAGGTGCAAGCATATTGGGAGCGTTGCCCCTTGGCAGGCCCTGTTAGAAGCAGTCACTGTAGACAGAGCTGCGAACAATCACTTGGCAGGCCAGAATTCTGCTCAGGGGCCTCAGGATTTCTGGCATTCCTCCACCGCCAGCAGGCCAGCAATCCTATCAGGGTCCTCAGGGTCCCCATGTCTTTTCTGGGAACGGTCGTGAAGCAAATGCGGGTGAACTTGAGACCATCTTTCACATGTATCAGAAAATCTGTTTACTAAAATGGCCAAAAAGAATATGTAACATTTAGAATTGAGGAAAAGTAAAAACCAAAACCAAACCCAAAGCGTTTGGGCAATATCATTCTAGAGAATGCCATGTATCTATGAGAAGTACAAAAAACTTCCAGTTTCAAATGCTCTTACAAATCACCATTTTGCATCTGGGTTTTTTTTTGGTTTTGTTTGTTTGTTTGAAAGCTCGGGCACTTTTCTGATTCCATTTTGATCTAGTTCAGCTCAATAATCGGGTAAGAAAGCAGCTAAAAGTAAACAGAAAAACCCATGGGGACCAGGATGCCACTTCAGCCATGTTGTAGTGAAGCATTAGGTCAGCCTTCTGTCTTGTAGAAATATGTCTGTCATAGATGAAAATCAAAGCATAGCACTATCTTGGTTTAAACTTTGTCCTTGCTACTGGGTTCCTGAATGATCAAGATGGTTTCAAAGCAAACAACACCCAGTCCTCTAAGATACTCCCCAAACTATTGTGATGGAATACCTTGATCAGGTGAAGAGCTCGCTGTGCAAAACCTGAATATGATGTCAAGAATGCTCTGCTGTGGATTACCATTGTTTGGGATCGCTTATGCCTTACCCTACCATGTAGGGATAGGAAAAAGTAGGGAGCCACAAGGCTTTTACAGCTGTTCTTGTTTTTTGGGATAGTAAGGATTTAGGGAAGTAATCAAAACTGTGGTGAGTTTTACTATTGACTTGATTGCTCTTTCACTTTGAATTAACTGCTTTGCATGTCAGCTTACCCATCACTATCAATGAGAAGAATACTATCTCCCTTCTTGCCCAAAGGATGTTTCATTATGCCTGTGATGTCAGGGACTTAAAAGCGAAAAACATTGGGATTGACAGGAAGTACTGGCATGCAACATGTTAACTGTGGTGAGCTGTGTTTCCTCCTCAGCTTCACTGTGATAGTAGAATTTGAATGAGCAGTTCCAAAACTGCTAATTAAATTGAGATGAAATATCTAATTAAATATCTATTGAGATATGTCTGGTGACAAATCTCAATAGAGCAGTGTCCTAGGCTGACTTTATGATGCTTGTATCCCCAGTCATCTGTTCTGTTAATGCTGGATATGATATTCTCTGCCTTCAAGACTGGTTCTGAGAGCAAAGGTGGGGAACAGAAGAAGTGCGCAGTTTGTTACCAGAAGCTGAACCCCTTCAAAAGCAACACTCCTCTGCATTCTGCACTGCACTGTGTTGTCTGGGCACTGACGGAGCACAACAGAGAGCTCATTTGCTTTTGAGTTGGTTTAGCTGGCTGAGGCAGAGTTTTCCCTGGACTGTTTTTTTTTTCCCCCCTTCCGTTTTCTTGGAACATTTTGAATCTGCTCCGGACTAGGACCTGGGGAGCACTGGGAGCTTGCACTTTGTGTCCTATGGGGGCCTACTCTGGGCAGCAGCCTTCCCCAGTGCCGGAGAGATTGATAACAGAGCGAGCACCCACAGGAGAGACTTTCTGAATTGTCGTCTCTTCCGAGCGGCAAATGAGTTTTGTCATCTGGTATTGTTTATTTTTTTGTGCTGGGGAGTGTTTTGCCTGTTAAATAAACAGATTTTTCGCAGTTCTCTCTCAGGAAATTTTCCCCAAACCAGTTGAGGGGAGGGACTGTGTGGATGGGCTTTCTCCGGCGGGACGGGCGGGGTGGGGGGCAGCTTTTTGAGGTTTTCTGCCAAATTTGCCCTAAACCAAGACAATTGGGATATGCGACTTAGAGAATGATGGAATCACTTTGGTTGGAAAAGACCTTAAAGAACATGGAATCTAAATGGAATTAGCAAATGCAACCATCAAGAAATGCTTTGCTGTTTGAAGAGGACATGGTTTGTCTTGTAAGCTTTGCAAGTATTTGTGTCATCCCAAGCACCCATGTCCAATGGGAATATAAGAAACCTGTGCAGATCAACAGAGTGATTCTCAGGGTAGGATATTTGCATGTTTCATCTTTTTTCCTGACTTCTTCAAATGAATTCTTTTTAGAAAGTAATGATTGGAATTGTTACTCTTTTGACAGTTCTGAGTGTATTACTGACCTTTTTGGCATATGAATGCCAAAGGAGTTAATTCACCTAGATTTTCTAATAAAGACCAAGATTTAGTGTTGCTTCAGCTGGAGGCAGAAACATTGAAATCCTCTTGCTTCCTTCTTAGTACCTAATTTCTATTACAAAATCAGGGCACAATCTTGTTCCTTAAGGTCCAGTTAGCTCAGTTTACACCAACAGGATGACATTAGCAGGGCTGATATGATGCTGCACACAGAGGCCCTCAGTGTAATGAGCCCCAGCAGACAGTAATTCCAAGCTGTTGGACAATGCCAGTGCTGACTTTGGATCACCAGAAGAGTAGAACGAGAAAGATTTAATGGAGAGGTGTCTGCAGGAAGTGGTCTGAAGAAGACAGCAGAAATCCCAGCTGTGTGTTTATAGAAATCATTTGGATGCCATTTCCAGAAAAAGATCTTCAAATCTAGCTAGCTTTTTCTGCAGATTATTTGTAAACTATATGCATGACATGGACAGTTTCACTGAGCATCTGAAATACAGCTGCGTTTAAGTGGATTGAATCAGCGTTGGGAAGCAGTGGAATAAAACTTTTCAGGAATACCTGGCATCCAAGTCCCGCAGAAATGGATCCGTTTTTTATGTCCAGATGCTTTTTAAAAGAATGGGTGACCATTTAGCTACCTCATAGTTTTAATCAGGAATACAAAAGTAATTTTGAATTCACATGTTTTATAGCTTGAATATTTTTCTTTGTTGATTTCCTGCTTTCCAATTCAGTTCTACAAATCATATGATTAGTGTCGTGGTTTGAGAGAAAATGAAGTTTTTTTGTGGTGGTGTGGTCATGCCAATCGGTGTTCAGATTTTAATATTGGCTCCTGGTTTGTCCACTGAGGGCATGGATACGCCTCTGAGAACACAGGGGGTTAAAAGCTGTGAACTCCCAGGGGAATTTCCTTTTGGGTTCCAGTCTTGGAAGAGAGCAGACCCTCCCCTGCCTGGCTCCGAGCTGGGTGGTGGGGGGTAGGAGGGGAGCCATGTGGCCAGAAGGAGGTAGGCCAGGCCTGGGCCGAAGGGTAGAGAAGCACAGCGAGGGCTTCGGGCAGCCATCCCCCATTCCCCCTCCCACCCGGAGGGAGAGAGAGAGAGAGAAAGCAGCCTGTTGCTGCGCTGCTGCTTCGAAGACCCTCTACTCCCCACACGGTGGGGAGGAGGGAGCGCCGGCTAGCTGTGGAGCACAAGCAGCCGCTAGCAGCGGGGGGCACTACCTAGGTGAGCCAGGGGCGTCCAGGCAGCACCTTCGGCAGGCTGGAGCAGCGTCAGAGGAGCAGCTTGAGTTGAAGGAAGCAGGGAGAAAAGAGGACCTCTACTCCGTGGATGCAGTCCAGAGAAGGTTTATTTGTCTCCAGGGGGAGTCCAGGGAGCAAAGGCAAAGGGGAACAGTGACAACAACTTATAAAGGGGGTGGAACATAGGTGAAGATACATTACAAGAACCAATGAGGGAAAACTGAGGAGGGGTATTGCACATAATAGACATGTAAAGTAACGAATGATACTCAAGTCAGGGAGGGGCCCAGAGCACCTGCCCAATCACTCCCTGGGGAAGGGAAAAGTTTCTGGAAGGATGGGCAGGGCCCCGGGAGATGGACAGGGCCCAGGAGGGGAGGAGAATGTAACGAATGAGGTAGTTGCCAGGGAAACGGGGGTGGAGACAAGGGGTTGGCAGCGTGCCCAGACAGGGAGGGTACTATCTGGGGAAAGGGGAAACCAGGACTGAACCATCA
>NW_026108188.1:0-1000 GCF_022539315.1 Serinus canaria | reverse complement strand
TTTTCATTGATGGTTCTCTTTTCAGAGACTGAAAAGGCAGCTAAAAAATGGTAAATGCATTCCTCCAGATTCAAAAATTGGTCTTCTTAATTTGCATCTCCACCATTACAACAGATGGTTAGAACTAAAATACAGATGGCAATTGTATTGCTTCTCAGAAATGAAGCAGGAAATGGCCCATGGGCGTTAGCAATAGCTTCAAGTTTTTCAGCACAAGGCATCTCAAAAGTATTTTAACCTTAGAGTACTTTTCTGTCTTATGCTTTAATCTCAAGGATGCAGACAAAAGAAAAACCAAAACAAAACACCTCCACAAAAAAACAAGCCCCCACCAAATAGATAATAAGCAAAACTAGTAACATATATAGAAATAGAACCCATGGTTTTTAACTCCCAACCTGGTCTTCTCAACACATTCTCTAAAACGGAATTGTTTCCCCATCTGCTTTGAAACATTTTGCAGCAAAATCACTCTAAGGTCCTGAGAGGTGTTTTGTTCAAAATTCACTTCTTCTGGCTTTCTGTCCATAAGCAGAGTAAGGTGGCTGCGATGGCAGCTGGCCCAAAAAGGTAGGAAGAGTAATCTTCATCTCCAACACTGGGGCTAAAGAAATTTCCACAGAAAATTACCTGCCCTATTACTGTTAATGTGTTGGGTTGAATGTTCAGAATCTTTCTGTATTTCCAATTCAGAGAATGTTCTATTTCACAGAATTCCAAGCATCAGTCCTGCCAGAACAGCCTGCCATAGGGGGCTGTCATGGGGGATCTGCTAATGTCCGCTGACTCTCACCAGTCTAGTGCTTGTCACTGTTGCAGATCAAGAACTTCTGAATAGTTTTGATTCATGCTCTTTGAGGGGTTGAAAACAAGAAAAGAATGACTAGACATTTCCATGATCAAATCCCCAGATGGAATAAAAATAGGAACATAATCAATGTAGTCGTTGTTCTAAGAAGGGAAATGAAGGGTCCAAAAGATTACTTGCATAGTTCCTGTT
>NW_026108187.1:0-1000 GCF_022539315.1 Serinus canaria | reverse complement strand
CAAACTGACACCATCAACTAGGGTTAGTGAGTTTTGCTTACCTGGGAAAAGGGGCGGTTTTTTGTTCCAGGGCCGGTGGCTCAGAGCAGCCTTCTGGCTTTTAAAATTCCGCATATCGCAGGATGCCTCCCAGGACCAAGCTGGCACCAGTGCCAACTTGGGCTGGTTTGAGAGTGCCAAGTACCTCCTGCAAACTGACACCATGAACTAGGGTTGGTGAGTTTTGCTTACCTGGGAAAAGGGGCAGTGTTTGTGTTGCAGGGCTTGTGGCTCAGAGCAGCCTTCTGGCTCCTAAAATTCCGCATTGCGCAGGATGCCTCCCAGGAACAAGCTGGCACCAGTGCCAACTCAGGCTGGTTTGAGAGTGCCAAGTACCTCCTGAACAAACTGACACCTAGAACCAGGGTTGGTGAGTTTTATTTCCCAGGGAAAAGGGGCAGTATTTGTGTTGCAGGGCTTGTGGCTCAGAGCAGCCTTCTGGCTCCTAAAATTCCGCATTGCGCAGGATGCCTCCCAGGACCAAGCTGGCACCAGTGCCAAGTCAGGCTGGTTTGAGAGTGCCAAGTACCTCCTGCAAACTGACACCTAGAACCAGGTTTGGTGCGTTTTGCTTACCTGGGAAAAGGGCCGGCGTTTGTGTTCCAGGGCCAGTGGTCCGGAGCAGCCTTCTGGCTCCTAAAATTCCGAATTGTGCAGGATGCCTCCCAGGACCAAGCTGGCACCAGTGCCAACTTGGGCTGGTTTGAGAGTGCCAAGTACCTCCTGCAACCTGTCATTATGAACCTGATATTTTGACTTTTGCTTTCTTTGTGAAATTGCCGGGGTTGGCGTTCCTGGTTTTCTGGCTCGGAGCAGCCGTCTGGCTCCTGAAATTCGATCTTGCACAGGATTTGTACCAGAAGCCAATCTGCCACCTCTGCAATGGTAGGCTGGTTTGAGAGTGTTAAGTGCCTCCTGCAATTCGCCATCCACCACTTCAGCTGGTCAGATTTTATTAGTT
>NW_026108186.1:0-1000 GCF_022539315.1 Serinus canaria | reverse complement strand
AGTCCAAAGGCAGCCTTTTCTTGGCAGAAGGAAGTCAGGAAGACGCAAAGCAGGCAAAGACATCAGATAAGTCTGGATAAAAAACTTGGCTAACCTCTTTTTTCCCCCCTCTTCCAAACAGCCAATTCTGAAGCGCTCACCAGAGATCTGCCTGGGAGGAGAAGCAGAGCCAAGCACTGAGAACTGACAAGTGAGCTCCGGTGAGGACTGCCGCTCCCCCTGCCTTGGTGTGGGACCTCCTGAGCTCCCCTTCCTGTGCTGGGAGTGTTTCTCCTCTCATCCAGCCAAGCCAGAGACCTCCTAGGGAACAAGCAGGGAAGGTTTAAGCACCGAGACCTCCCAAGTAAGAAGTGACGTGACAAAAGGAAATGGCCTCAAGTTGCAGCAGGGAAGGCTTAGGTTGGATTTGAGGAGAAATTTCTTCACTGGAAGGGTGGTCAGGCCTGGGAGCAGGCTGCCCAGGGAAGCCCCCATCCCTGGAGACATTTCAAGGGTGTCCAGATGTGGTGTTTAGGGACCTGGTTTGGGAGGGGCTTGGCAGTGCTGGGGCAACAGCTGGGCTCAGTGACCTTAGAAGGCTTTGCCAACCTAAAGGATCCTATGGTTCTGAACAGCCTTGACCCCTCTGGCTCAAAGACAGCACCTGGATACGGAGGGAGGGAGGGAAATCCTCTCTTCACATGTGCCAATTAATCTGTGAAACTCATCCCGGCAGGACAGCGTGAAGACTGAAAGTGTAAGAAGATGTGGGGTGCAATGGAGAATGTGGCAGGAGCACCCAACACACAAGTGCACGAGTTTTGCTTTTTGCTTGGATTGAAACTCAGAAGTTGTAAGGAATTTGGGAATGAGATGGGATGTTTCAGAAGAAGAGGAAGGAGGAGAAGAAGCAGAAAAAATGATTGTTACAGTCCTGGCAAAATCTTTTTGTTCTAGCTAATAAAAGAAGTTTTAAAAAAAAAAGCAAAAAATGTGTGTATTTTATTTCCTTCATTATTAT
>NW_026108185.1:0-1000 GCF_022539315.1 Serinus canaria | reverse complement strand
TCACAGACACAGAGCAAACAGAAACCTGCTTCGGGTGTTGGCCTTTCTCAGTCCCTCTGCTTCCACAATTAAAACGCGTTCGTGCACCGATGGCATTGAGGGAAAGCTTTCCAGTGGAGAGAACTGTCATTCTGGTAGCACACTTTGATACACCTTCAGAAAAAGCAGAATCAGCGCCAACTCCTAAGACCCCTGCTGAGGAACCCAGCCCTCCTTGGGACACCCAGTGCAGCAGCCCTCGAAAAAGGAGGGGAAAAGTCAAGCTTGGAGTGGAAAAAGACAATATAAATACATTCCTGGATAGAGAGTGGATAGAGAGAGGGTTTCTCCCAAATAAATTTAGAGACAAATTCCTATTCTTTACCATTGCCTATAAAAACGAATAACTTGCCAGGTTTTAGCATTCTCCACCCACCCCTCCCTGTGAATTTCGGGGCAGCTTTGGGTCCCTCTGGGGGGCGGCACCCAGCATGACCCCCCTCGTCCGCCACCCACCTGCTCCCCCACCGCAGTGTGGCTCGCTCTCCCAAGGACCGTGGGGTGCCCCCAATGGCATCAGAGCCCCGAGTCTTCATCCCCTTTTCCTCGCCCCCGAAGAAGGCACAGAACGAGTCCAACTGCCCTGGACAGCAGCGCAGCGCTTCCTTAAAACCCTTTCCACATGTACAGCCCCCCAGAAGGGGATCCTGCTGCAAAAAGACAGGGGGGACAGCCCTCGGAAGGGCTCAGGTTCCTCGCCAGCCTCGCTGTCACGGGCGAAGGGCAGCGAGAGGGAGTGACAGAGACGGCGGGGACGGCACGGCACAGAGCGGGGGCCACTCTCAGCGGGATGTCGGGAAAGCCGCAGGTGCGGCGGTGTCGGGCGGGCTGTTTGACCGGCACGGGGGGATCCGCCGAGAGCCTCCGGCCCCGTGCGGGGACTGCTGCAGGGGCCGCGGGGCGCCGGGCTCCGGCCCTCTGGGCTTTATTCTCCGTCACCCCGAGCCCCACGGCTGCGGGG
>NW_026108184.1:0-1000 GCF_022539315.1 Serinus canaria | reverse complement strand
CCTCCCTCCCTCCCCAGAGCTGGTTTCCTTAGTGCATTTCAATAAGTTCCAAGCCTGCAATGATGCACACTCACCTCAAGGCTCACAGCAAGCACGCAGCAGCTCAGGCTTACTTGGTTCCATGGCTCTGTGCCTCAGATAGCTGAGGAAACTTCTGATGCCCTCTGTTCCAATGAACTGGAACGCAAACTCAGCTCCAGCTCAGAGCCTCAGTGGGAGGCAGGAGCACATCTGGCTGACCCACAAAAATCCCTTCTTGGGCGGCAGCGCTCTGCTGGAAAGGGGAAACACGTGCTAGTGAACAGCAGCTCAGAAACAGTTCCTGTCCCATGTTACCTGCTCTACTTGGCAGCTCACTAACACAAGTCTACAAGTCTTTTATCACTGCAGGGAGAATTCTGTAGGAAAATGTCTGATGGGCAGCGACAAAGGCTTCACTCCCTGCTACACAGCCTGCAACACCCCTGAGAGAGCAGAGCAGCAAAGTCACCAAACTCTTCTTGCCATGGAGCAGGGTAGAAGATCGCTGTGGGAGGCACACAAAAAGAAGGGAAATGGTCTATAAACGCACAGACATTTGATTTCAGAAGCCCAGAGTTAAGGATCCTCTCTAGGAAGCCAGACACGACATGATATTTCTAAGAGTTTCTTCTTCATGGAAGGAAATGTGTGTGTATATAGACACATCTATCAAGGTATGTATGTTTTTTCTTTTTTTTCTTCTGAAGCTCCAAGAATGATTTCCCATCTTGAGTCACTTAGGAAGAAATGGCCCCTGTGACTCAGGACAGAAGGGCTGCCTGCTTTTTTCACCATGACAGCTTTTGGGTTTACCCTGGAAGCAGGAGCAGCAGCCAGAGCTGAGGCTCAGCAAAGGCTGGCCCCGGCCAGCCCCTTCCTCCCCTGTGTCACAACCCTTCCAGGCAGAAGGATGCAAAGCAGGTTTTTGTCTTTTCTTTTGAGTGCCAATAGGTAAAGTATGTAGGCTTTGAAATAAGTA
>NW_026108183.1:0-1000 GCF_022539315.1 Serinus canaria | reverse complement strand
TGAGCCAGAAGGCTTCTCCGAGCCACAGGCCCTGGAACACGAATACCGCCCATTTTCCTGGGAAACAAGACTCACCAACCCTAGTTCTAGGAGTTAGTTTGCAGGAGGTACTTGGCACTTTCAAACCAGCCGGAGTTTGCACTGGTGCCAGCTTGGTCCTGGGAGGCCTCCTGCACAATGCGGAATTTTAAAAGCCAGAAGTCTGCTGTGAGTCACAAGCCCTGGAACACCAACGCAAAGTTGCAACTTTTTCCTGGAAGCAAGTCTCACCAACCCTAGTTCTTGGAGTCAGATTTCAGGAGGTACTTGGCACTCTCAAACCAGCCCGAGTTGGCACTGGTGCCAGCTTGGTCCTGGGAGGCATCCTGCGCAATGCGGAATTTTAGGAGCCAGAAGGCTGCTCCGAGCCCCGGGTCCGGGATCACCAACAATGCCTGTTTTCCTGGAGAAAGAAGACGCACCAACCCTGGTTCTAGGTGTCAGTTTTCAGGAGGTACTTGGCACTCTCAATCCAGCCAGAGTTGGCACTGGTGCCAGCTTGGGTCTGGGAGGCCTCCTGCACAATGCAGAATTTTAGGAGCCAGAATGCTGCTCTGTGCCTCAAGCCCTGAAACAAATCCTTGCCCCATTTCCCAGGTTTGGAAAACTCACCAACCCTGGTTCATGGTGTCAGTTTGCAGGAGGTACTTGGCACTCTCAATCCAGCCATAGTTGGCCCTGGTGCCAGCTTGGGCCTGGGAGGCTTCCTGCGCAATGCAGAATTTTAGCAGCCTGAATGCTGCTCTGTGCCTCAAGCCCTGGAACAAAATCTTTGCCCCATTTCCCAGGTTTGTAAAACTCACCAACCCTAGTTCTAGCAGTCAGTTTACAGGAGGTACTTGGCACTCTCAAACCAGCCAGAGTTGGCACTGGTGCCAGCTTGGTCCTGGGAGGCCTCCTGCACAATGCGGAATTTTAGGAGAGAGTAGGATGCTCCGAGCCACAGGCCCTGAAACTACCA
>NW_026108182.1:0-1000 GCF_022539315.1 Serinus canaria | reverse complement strand
GTACTTGGCACTCTCAAACCAGCCCGAGTTGGCACTGGTGCCAGCTTGTTCCTGGGAGGCATCCTGCGATATGCGGAATTTTAGGAGCCAGAAGGCTGCTCTGAGCCACCGGCACTGCAACACCAACGCTGCCCCTTTTCCCAGGTAAGCAAAACTCACCAACCCTAGTTGATGGTGTCAGTTTGCAGGAGGTACTTGGCACTCTCAAACCAGCCTGAGTTGGCACTGGTGCCAGCTTGGTCCTGGGAGGCATCCTGCGCAATGTGGAATTTTAGGAGCCAGAAGGCTGCTCTGAGCCACAGGCCCTGGAACATACAAAAACCGCCCCTTTTCCCTGGGAAATAAAACTCACCAACCCTAGTTGATGGTGTCAGTTTGCAGGAGGTACTTGGCACTCTCAAACCAGCCCAAGTTGGCACTGGTGCCAGCTTGGTCCTGGGAGGCATCCTGCGATATGCAGAATTTTAGGAGCCAGAAGGCTGCTCTGAGCCACCGGCACTAGAACACCAATGCTGCCCCTTTTCCCAGGTGTGCAAAACTCACTAACCCTATATGATGGTGTCAGTTTGCAGGAGGTACTTGGCACTCTCAAACCAGCCCAAGTTGGCACTGGTGCCAGCTTGCGAACTTTCTTTTCCAAGGAAATTAATGGTCTTTCCTCTCTGTGTCCCTGTGGCCAAAACAGGGTTTCAGCCTCCAAAACTGCAGACGGTGAATGATTTCTCACGGACCGCAGCTGCCGATGCCGAGAACTCTCCGCCCCTGCCGCTGGATGGACGCAGCAATGAAAAAACGGACACCCGGAGGTCTCAAGACACAGTGCGAAATGCGTGGAACACTGTTTCCGCAAGACGCCCACGGTACTGTTTAAAGCTGTGGCTCGCTTACAGAGCAACACCAACAAAGCCCACAAACAAAAAGCCTGCGTGGTCGGGGCTGGGTTTTTTTCCCCCTTCTTCCTTTCAGTGACTTTGGCAAGCATGCTCCGAAGCTGACAAAC
>NW_026108181.1:0-1000 GCF_022539315.1 Serinus canaria | reverse complement strand
CATATTTATACTCATATATATATATATTAATGTATGGTGTTACTTGTGTTCTATATTACACCTCTTCCTATTATTTATATTTATTTCTATTTTATATTTCTATATCTGTATTTTTATATCTTTTTCTATATTTCTATATTTAGAAATATAAAACAATAATATCTACATTCATATTATTTCAAATAAAAACCCAGCCTCAAACCAAATAAAAAGAAAAAAAAACCCTTTCTTTTAAACTATATTAACATATTCTATATTAATATTTTTCATATTTATTTTCACATTTGTATTTATAATTTCAATTGCCCTATAATGTTTTTGATATTCTATATTACATCTCTTCACATCACATACATATATTTATATTTAGGTTTACATTTATAGTCTAGTTATAGTTATATATCTTTATATAATATATTTTTATATTAAGATTTACCTTTCTATAATACTTATATTGTTTAAAATAAAGCCCCTGTCTCTAACCAAACAAAAACCAAAGACACCCCTTTAGTTAAACCATATTTAAATTTTATTTTTACTATATTTATAGATTATATAGGACAGAGAATGCCTTTAAGAACAGATCTGTCTTTATATTATATTTTTATATTACTTATATTTATTTATATTAAATATTTATTGGTTTCAGTATATATATTATCTATTTCTACAGTTGGATTTAGAGTTTTATATTATTTTTATTTCTATTATTTATAAAAAAACCCAGCCTATAACCTAATAAAAACAAAAAAATCCCCAATTTCTTTTAAACTATATTTAATATTTTTATATTTACACTCTATATTTACATAGATTTCTGTATATATTTTAGACTCTATTTTCTAGATATTATAGTAGGTTACCATAATATGCATTGTATTATAGTTTTATATATTTACCTATCTGTTTTCCATGTTTATGTTTACAGTCATAGTTTTATATTTATTTTCATTTCTCTTTTTACCTGTCTATTAAACCATGCAAACTCACTCACCTGACA
>NW_026108180.1:0-1000 GCF_022539315.1 Serinus canaria | reverse complement strand
TTTCCGGCAAAATGGCGGCGCCTCGGGGAGCACGTGGTTTCCGGCAAGATGGCGGCGCCTAGTGGGTCACGTGTGTGGTCTATGGCCAAGATGGCGGCGCCCAGGGGGTTAGGTGGTGTACGAGCAAAAATGGCGGGGACCGGGCGAAACACGTGGTTTCCGGCCAAAATGGCGCGCCGGGGGGGGGGAACACCCGCCGTGGGTTCCGGCGCAAACCAAAATGGCGCGCCCGGGGAACCACGTGGTTCCGGCCCCAACAAAATGGCGGCGCCCAGGGGAAACGTGGTTCCGTACAACATGGCGGTGCCCATGGGGTCACGTGGTGCACGGCAAATATGGCGGCGCCCAGGGGGGTGATCGGGGTGCAGGCAAAAATGGGCGGCGCCCAGGAACACGTATGGTTTCCGGAAAAATGGCGGCGCCCGGGGGAACACGTGGTTTCCGGCAAAATGGCCGCGCCCAGGGGGCCCACGTGATGCACGGCAAGATGGCGGCGCCCAGGGGGTCACGTGATCGCGGGCAAATATGGCGGCGTTCGGCTCGGTTTTTTTTCCTGGTTTTCGCTGCTTTTTGGCTTGAATGTAGATAGTTCCCGGTGTTGCTCGGCGTGTTCCGGTACAGCCGAACAGCTTGGCGTCGCGGGGAATTGTTTTTAGAGCGAGTGGTTTGTTTTGGCATTTTTATCAGGCATCTACTAGGACGCCTATGCTTTAGGGGTCCTTTCTGTGGCGTGTCGCTCTCGTGACGTCACCTGTTGGCGTTGTCTGTGTAGTGCGCCTATTTGGACGGCAGGGGGCGCTGTGCCTGCAGTTTTCTCTGTATGACGCCATGGGGGCGCTCGTAGTGTAATTCACGCCGGTGGACGGCAGATGGCGCTATGCGCGCTATATGGCGTTTGGTCTGCGGTGGGGGCTGCTGGTTGGTATTGATTGGTAGCAGGTGGGGTATTGATTATAGGTCCCTATAGTGTATATATATATTAAAAAGAAGAAAAACTATA
>NW_026108179.1:0-1000 GCF_022539315.1 Serinus canaria | reverse complement strand
TCTCTCCACTGCTCACCTTGACTGCTGGTATCCAGATTGACTTCCTAAAAAGAAAGACAAAAATCAGTGCTGTAACAGAGTCACCATTTACACTTCTGCTGCAGAGACAAATGGTGCCACACTTGCTCAGGGGAACCCCCTCACCTGGGATGGGGCGCTCTCACACAGATTTAATCCATCTGAATCTGAAAAAAAGTTAGGACAATAGTCAAACTGTTGCAGGATAACTTAAGAGCTCCAGATAACTTGTGTCCATCTAGAGTCCAACTACATCCCACAGTACAAATATCAACACTCTGGGACTTCTCCTATTGAACCAGGCTACGCAGCAGGGCAGAGCAGCTCCGGCACAAATGTGTGCGCACACCCTGACACGGGACAGACAGGACGTGACAAACAACGGGCAGAAAACACGGACAGAAATCTCTTGGCAAGGAAAATGAGGACTGAGAGAATGCAAACTGAGATGACCGAGGTGAGACCGATGGTGAGCTGATGAGGCTCAGAGAAGCCGGGAGGAAGATGATGTTTGCTGAATGATTTATTCCAAGAAGGGCAAAGATGGATGCCTGGGAATCCTACGGTTAGAATCCTCTCCCTAACCACACATTCTTAATCAGTCATAACAGATCCTTGTGGGGCGTGGCTGTCCATACAGCTCAGAACAAGACCTGAAAAGATATCTGACTAGATGCTTCTAAAGAGAGATGCAATTCTGATACCTGTCTGAGCTCCCGAGTCCAAATTTCAATGGCATGGGTGCCAGAGTAAGGAACATTGAGATCACAGATGCTAAGAATGCTGCCAAGGCTTCTGACTGGCCCCTCAAAGGGCTAAGATAAAAAACGTGAGATAACCAAACAACACAAAATGCACAATAGACAAGTGACAGGATACACACAGAACTGCTCTGCCCTGTGCACCTCAGCACTGTTGTCAAAAGCGAGACTTGCCTTTTATGGGGCCTAAGGGGCCACTTCTTGGCTGCTCTCATCTCCAA
>NW_026108178.1:0-1000 GCF_022539315.1 Serinus canaria | reverse complement strand
TTTGAGCACCTCACCACTGTGAGACTTTTGCTTTATGTGCTAAGGGGCCACCTCTTGCACATCCTGGCCTCCAAAGCTGCTGCTCAAAAAGCCCCCACAGCACCTCGCTTTCATCCCCTTTGGGTGTCATAGCCCTCGACTTATCTCTTGGACGTCCGGGGATGGGAATCCACGTCCGGTGCGAAGGAAGGCCGCCTCGCCTGCTGGGAATTTCCTGCAGTCACAGGGCTGTGGTCCCTTGGTCAGCTACAATTGGGAACATCAAACATCACTGCACGATTTTAGCTGCACAGCGGCCAAAGGCCAACAAGTCTGCTACTCACCCCTCTCCTAAGAACGCCCGGCTCCTCGGGCCGCACGCTACGGCCACGCTCGGAGGCTGCCGCCGTCATCGCGGGCTCTGCCTGGCTTAAGAGACAAGGTGATTTGGCATTCCTGAATATTGAGGGGATCCTGGCTCCTCCTCCCTAGTTCCCCAACTTACAGCAACTCTTCAGCCGTTACCTGAAGGCTCTCCAGGCGACACCTTCAAATGGAAAAGGTCAAGGTTTCATCAATAAGGCCTATATAACTTCCCGAGTTCCCACGAGACTGATGAACTGGGTCTCTTGGCCCGTTTTTTGTTCTCGGCATAACACGCATGGACCGTCTAAAACACGCAAACAATAATGGCTGCTAAGAGCTGCATCCGAAACACCGCTGCCCTAGGGAGACAAATATATAAGTTTTAAACAACAAAACTCAAAAAAAACTCCACCAAAAAACCTGCCTCCAATTACTCATAACCACACTACCTGATATAATAACAAAGACCCCATGTCCAATCCCCTTAATAAAACCTGTAAAATCTGTGCCAAAAAGTCCCTAAAACTAAAAAAACCTTGCCTCTTACCAAATAAAAGCCAAAGAAACATGTCTTTTGATCTATACAAAATCATTAACCTAACACAAAAAAACCCACAAAAATATAAAACCTTACTGAACAGCGTTACAGGCTAAT
>NW_026108177.1:0-1000 GCF_022539315.1 Serinus canaria | reverse complement strand
GCCAATTTAGAATTGAACAGGGAAATAACCCCTCTTGCTACTGTATCCAGGATCCTGTATCATGCAATCTCACTCCTCAAAAAGAGGAGTAATTAGCAGATGAAGAACCTGACTGCTGTAGCTACTAATACTGCTCATACTTTGGAGCTGGCAGATAGAAACAGTAAGGTTTTCCTCATCCTATACAATTCCCTTTGCTCTGCCATCTAGGGCCTGAGTGAAGCTTTCCTCATGAAGTCAATGATATTAAAGCCCCTTTGGCCAGTTATCCCCAGGTATCCCAGGGGGTTGTAGATTAAAACTTTGTCTTCATGGTTCTCTCTGTGCACAATCTGCTGCAAAGTTGTTATTGTCATTTTAAATGCAGGAGCCTGGGTTTTATTGTATCAGCTCAAGAAACTGGGTATCTTAATTCAACCCCAAATTAAATTTTAAAGATTGAAAACAAACTTTCTTCTCCTTGTAGAAGACTGTCTAATCATAAAACTGCAAAGGAGTCCAAGCGCAGAGCAGATAGTACAATGTCTGAGAAAGGCCAACAATATTTTGACAGCTGAGAGAAATGTGGCCAGCAGCTTCTGGACTCTGCCTTAGTCACCTTATTTGCATTGCTTCATAATTCTTGTTTTGTACTTTACTTCCCTTTTGTATCATAATTCCACCCTAGTTTTCTCTGGAAATGTGCTGATGTTATATTTTCAAAGCAGATCTATTGGGTAGAAATTCCATCATGACACATTTTTCCTTCCACCTCTGGGACAATGCAGCTGTTACCCTTTAAAAAATATTAAAGGCATGGCACACACTTCAGAGTGACATAGCATTTCTTTGAACAGGTTTCCAGTTTTTCCTATTAGTAGGAGGCTTGGCCCTCAGCATTTAAACCCATGACCTAAATGTGGACACGCACGTCAGGCCGTTTCGCTAATCTCATTCAGCTATCCCCTTCAGGGCAAAATCAGCAATCATACTTTGGCATGTGATCTCTACTCTTCTGGCA
>NW_026108176.1:0-1012 GCF_022539315.1 Serinus canaria | reverse complement strand
AAAACATTGACTGACCTGCTCAGAAGAACTCCCTCACCCAGAATGGGACCCTCTGGCACAGATTTAGTCCATCTGAATCTGGAAAAAAAATTAAAGACAAAAGTCAAACTGTTGCAGGATAACTTAAGAGCACCAGACATCTAGTGTCCATCTACAAATCTCATCTAGAGTCCAACTACATCCCACGTGACAAACTTCAAGGTCCTGGGACTTCTCCTATTGCACCAGGCTATGCAGCAGGGCAGAGCAGCTCCGGCACAAATGTGTGCGCACACCCGTGACACAGGACAGACAGGACGTGACAAACAATGGGCAGAAAACACGGACAGAAATCTCTTGGCAAGGAAAATGACTGCGAGGACTGAGAGAATGCAAAATGAGATGACCGAGGTGAGACTGACGGTGAGCTGATGAGGCTCAGAGAGCACTGGAGGATGAAGATGCTTGCTGAATGATTTATTCCAAGAAGGGCAAAGATGGATGCCTGGGAATCCTACGGTCAGTCCTCTCCCTAACCTCATCTTACAAGCCTATCTGCTATAGTGGATCTTTGCAGGGCATGGCTGTCCATACAGCTCAGAACAAGACCTGAAAAGACATCTGACCAGATGCTTCCAAAGAGAGATGCGATTCCGATACCTGTCTGAGCTCCCGAGTCAAAAGTTGTATGGCCTGGGCGCCAGGCCAAGGAAGGCAGAGATCACAGATGATAAGAACGATGCCAGGGTTTCTGACAGGCCCTTCAAAGGGCTAAGATAGAAGACATGAGATACCCAAACAACACATAGTGCACGATGGACAAATGACACAACAAACACAGGGACTGCTCTGCCCTGCACACCTCAGCAATGTTGTCAAAAGTGAGACGTTCCTTTTAAGTGGCCTAAGGGGCCACTTCATGGACACCCCCACCTCCAAAGCGGACTCAGAAGTCCCTCCCAGTAATGCCCAACCCAGCACCCCGCTTTCATCCCTTCTGTGGGTCATAGCCCTCAACTTATCTTTCAGACAT
>NW_026108175.1:0-1016 GCF_022539315.1 Serinus canaria | reverse complement strand
AGGAATATCATCTAGAGTCCAGCGACACCCCACAAACTGCAGGTCCCCAGGACTTGTCCTATTGCACCAGGCTATGAGGCAGGGCAGAGCAGCTCCGGCACAAATATGTGTGGACACCCGTGACACTGAACGTGACGAACAAGGGGACGTTAAACACGACACATTATGCTAGAAACGGTGAGACACAAGGATGAGAGAAGAGTTCCTGGCAAGATTAATAATGGCAAGGACTGAGAGGATGCCAAAAGAGATGACTGATGCTAAGGTGATGGTAGATGGAGGGGGCTCCTCTAAGGAGCAGAAGAAAAGACTGGAACAGAGTGGCCTGTTAGAGGAACTGTTGGTCACGATGCTACGTTTGGAATGCTCCCCGTAGCATACAATGTTATAAGGCCTGAACGTTACGACTCGGGCTGGAAAGGATGGATGGTGATACGCCGCAAAACAAAGCCTCAAAAAACATCTGACTCGATGCTTCTGAGATGTGACTTGGACAGGGCCGAGCCTGCCGGTGAAGGAACAAATGATATTGGCATTGTGCCAAGAAGTACGAGCGTTTGAGAACCTAGAGATGACGGCTGATGTTTGTAGTAAGAGCCTCGAGAGGAAAAGGCAAAGATATCTGATCCAAGGGACCCCAAAGACACACTAGGTAACACGGCACACCAGACAACACGACACAGACCGGAACTGTTCTGCACTGCACGGCCAACAGTTGCAATCAAAAGTAGAGCCTCTCTCTTTAGCTGTCCTAAGAGGCCTCTTAGAGAACATCCCTTTACCCTCTGCTAATTTTTACATCTGTTCCAGGAATTCCCAACCCAGTACTCTCCTATCCTCCCATCTACAGGCTGTGGCCCCTGACTTATCTTTTGGATGATCGGTGATGTGAATCCATGTTGGATCCGAAATGAGTCTGCCTCCGAGGGCCCCGTGATCGCCTGTTAGCCTCTCGGTCAGCTACAATAAAGAAAACCAAAAGCAATGTATGAGCTCAGAGTTATCTGGGCCAAATC
>NW_026108174.1:0-1087 GCF_022539315.1 Serinus canaria | reverse complement strand
AGGCCTCAGGGCCTTCGTGTAACTTTCTCCTACAAATCCAGAGATTTTTAGGCAGGGAGTTTTTTCTTCAGTGGTCCTCCAATGACAGTTGTGAGGCAAATTGAAGGATATTTTGGACAGACTCTCACAGGGGCCATGTAAAATAGTTCCTGGAAAATGTAAACCAGTTTATGGATATGCATAAGGGTCTATGAATATGCAACAGGCTGATGTAAGGGAAAAAGTATTTAAGGGGTATCCCCGAAGGTGACAGGGTTGTCTTGGCTGAGTGCCAAGATGCACCCAGCCATAATAACCTTTGCTCTATGGTCCTTGTCTCCTATTGTCCTTTATTAAACTTTTTAAATTTTCACAGGAGAGTGAATGTGTTTTTCACACTCTTATGTAACATCTTTCCTTGTAAAATACTTCATTAAGTAATGAAACTAAGTCATAAATATTCACTTCACTTGGAAAACCAAAAGATTGGCTTCCCCCACCCACCCTACACTTACCTTTTCCCTTTTCAGATGACCTCACCTCCTCCTCTGTGTCGCAGAGCAGTTTTTGTCTATCTCTGTTTAATGAAGCCTTACGTACTGTGTTTATATGCCTTGAAAACGTGTTGATAGTGTTGATATACATTTTATTAAGTGAATTCTAGTAGATTTCATTTCTGTTAAGTTTCAGTATAGATATTAAACTTCAATAAGTTAAGTATTGATAAGGTCAAGCAAAGTTAAGTTTCACTACATTTAAGTCTGGGTACTCTTAAGTGTTGAGATAAGGCACGAAATGATGACACAGACACTGCTGCTCTCGAGGGGAACAAAAAAAGAGAACCTTTATTTTCTGACTCCAACATTTATAGTTTTCCAAAGGTGACAGTGGATTGGAGGGTGACAGTGCCACCTCTCCAATGCCACTGGACAGACCAAGGGTCCATCAATTCTCTCCACCTCCATGAAAGAATGCAAAACATAGGTTATTTACAGAATTGTGTGTGAGAAAGTTTGTTGAAAGAATATAAATATCAGAAGGCTTTACAAGTTTTACAAAATCAGGGCGACACTTAAGTTAGATTTTATCTCTGGTATTCTGTTACATT
>NW_026108173.1:0-1115 GCF_022539315.1 Serinus canaria | reverse complement strand
TAGACCTGGTGTCCGCCGGGGAGGCGAGGTAGACCTGGCGTTAGCTGGGCAGGCAGGGTAGACCTGGTGTCTACCGCAGAGCCGGTGTAGACCTGGTGTCTGCCGCAGAAACAGCAGGGGTAGACCTGGTGTCCGCCGCGGTGGACGGGGTAGACCTGGTGTCCCCTCAGGAGCTAGGGTAAACCTGGCATCAGCCCGGGCAGGAAGCGTAGACCTGGTGTGCGACGAGGCAGCAGCTGTGGTTTACCTGGTGCCCGCCACGGCAGCAGCCGGGGAAGACCTTGTGTCCACCGCAGCAGCAGCCGGGGTAGACCTGGTGTCCACCGCGATAGCCAGGGTAGACCTGGTGTCTGCCTGGGCAGGCAGGGTAGACCTGGTGTCCGACGTGGCACCAGCCAGGGTAGACCTGGTTTCCGCTGAGGCAGCAGCCGGGGTAGACCTGGTGTCCACTGGGGAGCCGAGGTAGACCTGCTGTCTGCCACGGCAGCAGCCGAGGTAGACCTGGTGTCCGCCCAAGCAGGCGGGGTGGACCTGGTGTCCGCCCGAGCAGGCAGGGTAGATCTGGAGTCCGTCGGGGAGCAAGGGTAGACCAGCTGTCCGCCGAGGCAGCAGCCATGGTAGACCTGGGGTGTGCCGCGGCAGTAGCCGGGGTAGACCTGGTGTCCACCGGGGAGCCGAGCTAGACCTGGTGTCTGCCACGGCAGCAGCCATGGTAGACCTGGTGTCCGCCCAGCCATGCGGGGTAGACTTGGTGTCCGCCGCGGCAGCAGCCGAGGTAGACCTGGTGTCCGCCGCGGCAGCAGCCGTGGTAGACCTGGTGTCCGGTGGGGAGACGGGGTAGACCTGGTGTCTGCCACGGCAGCAAAAGGTGTAGACCTGGTGTCTACGGTGGAGCCGGGGTAGACCTGGTGTCCGCTGCTGAAGCAGCAGGGGTAGACCTGTTATCCGCCTCGGCAGCCGATGTAGACCTTGTTTTTGCGGCGACAGCATTCGGGGTAGGCCTGGTATCCGCCGCAGCAGGCCTGGTGTCCGCCGGGACAGCAGCCGTGGTAGACCTGGTGTCCACCGCGGCAGTAGCCAGGGTATACTTGGTGTCTGCCGCGGAAGCAGCCGGG
>NW_026108172.1:0-1202 GCF_022539315.1 Serinus canaria | reverse complement strand
AAGGCTGCTCTGAGCCACCTGCCTGGAACAAAAAACCGCCCCTTTTCCCAGGTAAGCAAAACTCACTAACCCTAGTTCATAGTGTCAGTTTTCAGGAGGTACTTGGCACTCTCAAACCAGCCTGAGTTGGCACTGGTGCCAGCTTGTTCCTGGGAGGCATCCTGCGATATGCGGAATTTTAGGAGCCAGAAGGCTGCTCTGAGCCACAGCCCCTGGAACACAAACAACTGCCCCTTTTCCCTGGGAAATAAAATTCACCAACCCTAGTTCATGGTGTCAGTTTGCAGGAGGTACTTGGCGCTCTCAAACCAGCCCGACTTGGCACTGGTGCCAGCTTGGTCCTCGGAGGCATCCTGCGCAATGCGGAATTTTAGGAGCCAGAAGGCTGCTCTGAACAACCGGCCTTGCAACACCAACGCTGCCCCTTTTCCCAGGTAAGCAAAACTCACCAACCCTAGTTGATGGTGTCAGTTTGCAGGAGGTACTTGGCACTCTCAAACCAGCCCAAGTTGGCACTGGTGCCAGCTTGGTCCTGCGAGGCATCCTGCGCAATGTGGAATTTTAGAAGCCAGACGGCTGCTTCGAGCCACCGGCCCTGCTACACCAACGCTGCCCCTTTTCCCAGGTAAGCAAAACTCACTAACCCTAGTTCATGGTGTCAGTTTGCAGGAGGTACTTGGCACTCTCAAACAAGCACAAGTTAGCACTCTCAAGGCAGCCCTACTTGAGAATGGTGCCAGTTTGGGTGTTCAAGGCATCTTGTGCAATGTGGAATTTTAGGAGCCAGCCAGCCGCTGTAAGCCACACACCCTGGAACCCCAACACCCGCAAACTTTTTCCTGGGAAAGTATACTCACCAACCCCCGTTCATGGTGTCAAGTTGCAGGAGGTACTCGGCACTCTCAAACCAGCCTGACTCGGCACTGGTGCCGGCAGGCTTTTCCGGCGGCTCCTCCGGCACGCAGGGGCGGCACCACGCCGGAGACCCCCGGCTGCTCCCCCTGCCCGGCGGGGCCGGCACCGGGCCCTGGGGGCCCCGGCGGCGCCCGAGCCCCGCGCCCGGAGCGGGCAGAGCGGCCGGCACCGGCCGGGCCCGCGCAGCGCCCGGGCAGCCTCTCCCGCCCGCCGCCCCGGCACAGCTCCGCTCGGCTCCGCACGGCTCGCACCGGCGCGGCTCCGGCACTGCCGCGGCAGCCCAGCCG
>NW_026108171.1:0-1224 GCF_022539315.1 Serinus canaria | reverse complement strand
CGCAGCAAGAGCAGTAGAAGACGAGCATCCGCAGCTGTCCGGAGGTTGGTGCCGGTTGCCGGTGTCTTACGGAAGAAGCCGCGGTCCGGAGCGCACCGCCACCGGCACTAAGCCCTGTGCGCGAAAAGTCGCTTCATCGCCTCTGGGAGACGGAGAGCTCGGCAGATGACGAGACGGGAAGAACGAAGCCGCACAGGACCGGCATTGAGTGTGCAGCTCTCTCACTGAGAGAGGACAAGGACTGACAATGTTCCAGCAGTTGAAACTGCAATTCCTTCTAAACATTATGCAGCACTCCGTGGCTAAACTTACTTTTTGTTTTTGCATCAGAGATGTAAGAACTCGACTAACTTGGTGAAAAAACTCGAGGGACCCTTGCTGTCATGACACAGTTTCTTCCTGAGAGAAAGCGTGAAACAACTATTCGCAAAGATGTAGGCAGCAAGAGCAGCAGAAGACGAGCATCCGCAGCTGTCCGGAGGTTGGTGCCGGTCTGCCGGCGTCTTTCGGCAGAAGCCGCGGTCCGGAGCGCACCGCCACCGGCACTAAGCTCTGTGCGCGAAAAGCCGCTTCTTCGCCTCCGGGAGAAAGAGAGCTCGGCAGATGCCGAGACTGGAAGAACGAAGCCGCACAGCACCGGCATTGAGTGTGCAGCTCTCTCACTGAGAGAGGACAAGGACTGACAATGTTCCAGCAGTTGAAACTCGAATTCCTTCTAAACATTATGCAGCACTCCGTGGCCAGACTTACTTTTTGTTTTTGCATCAGAGATGTAAGAACTCGTCTAACTTGATGAAAAACCACAAGGGACTCTTGCTGTGCTGACCCAGTTTCTTCCTGATGGAAAGCGTGAAACAGGTTTTCACTAATATGTAGGCGTCAAGAGATGTAGAAGACGAGCATGCGCAGCTGTCCGGAGGCAAATGCTGGTCGCCGGCGTCTTTCGGCAGAAGCCGCTGTCCGGAGCGCACCGCCACAGGCACAATGCTGTGTGCGCGAAAAAGCCGCTTCTTCGCCTCCGAGAGACGGAGAGCTCGGCAGATGACGAGACGGGAAGAATGAAGCCGTACAGCACCGGCATTGAGTGTGCAGCTCTCAAACTGACACAGGACAAGAACTGACAACGTTCCAGCAGTTGAAACTCGGATTACTTCTAAGCATTATGCTGCACTTCGTGGCAACTTACTTTTGTTTTTGCATCAGAGATGGTAAGAACTCGAATAA
>NW_026108170.1:0-1226 GCF_022539315.1 Serinus canaria | reverse complement strand
ACACAGAGCGGCTCCGAGTTCTACCGAAAGGAACCGAGCCTCGCCGAACACACAGAGCGGCTCCGAGTTCGGCCGAGCCGAACTCCGCCGAAGAGTCGAATGGAGCCGAAAGCAGCCGATAATAGCCGAGCTCCACCGAGCGCAGCATCCCGGGCAGGGCGGGACGCCGGGGCGGGCTCGGGACGGGGTCGGGGGCGGCTCGGGACGGATCGAGAGCCGTGGGAGGATTCCCCGCCTGCCCCTACCTCCCAGCCTTTCCCTTCCCCTCCCGCTTTCTTCCACAGCCCGAGCTCCCTCCCTGCCCTTTCCCATTCCCTGCCATCCCTCCTCTCCTCCCCTCCCCCTTTTCCTTCTTTCCCCCGCAGCCGCGGGGCGCGGGGTGCCGGAGAATAAAGCCCAGAGGGCAATAAAAATGGAGCCTATGAGGACAAAAGAAATTAAGGAGAGGGAAGGAGCTACTCCTCTATTATTGTCTGTGTTTGAACTGGGGGGGGATCTGCCTTCACTTGTGGTCTTAGGGGTGTTGATTGAAGGAAAACCTGCCTTTTCCAGGCTGTTAGGGGTATCACAGGGGCGACAGGGAATCCCTGCGTTCTATTTTAAATGGAAGGGGAAAAATATTGTATATAAATAAATATAAATATATACAATGTGTATAAATGTATACATGTATATATTATGTACGTAAATATAAATAAAAAAATAATAGAAATTTATACAATACATGATACAAATTATACTGTATATATAATTTTATATGTAATATATATTACATATCTAAATATAGCACATATATTACAACACTGAATGCATTATAATATAATAAAGTAATAAAAAATGGTGAATATATTATTATATAGTATACAACCACGTAAGAATTTAAATATCAAAAAATAAATCTAAAAAATATTAAAATATAGTTTAAAATGAAGGTAACTTTTGTTTTTATATGGTAACCGGCAGAGATTTTATTATAAAATTATAAATATAAATAAGGTAGATGTCTAAGCATGAAATATATCATAAATACACAAATATGTATATAAAACTATAATTTTAAAATAATGTAAGTATTAGCGATATCTATGATATAAAATATAAATAATAAATTATATTAATACGTTATGATGTGTATTATATAAGTTAATAGCTGTAATAAAATGATATAAACTATATAAGAAAATGTGCATATAATAATGAAAAATAGAAGTATAAAAATATTTCAA
>NW_026108169.1:0-1299 GCF_022539315.1 Serinus canaria | reverse complement strand
TATATATTCATATTTTTAAAATAAAACCCTTGCCTCTAACCAAATAAAAACCAAAATGCTCTTTCTTTTAAGCTATATTTAAATATTTTCATACTTTAATTTTTCATTTTCTTTTATAGTTTGTATCGGTTTATTACAGCTATTAACATATATAATACACATCATAAAGTAATAATATAATTTATTATTTATATTTTATATCATATGTACTGCTAATACTTACATTATTTTAAAATTATAGTTTTTTATATATATTTGTGTATTTATGATATATTTCATGCTTAGATATCTACCTTTATTATATTTATAATTTCATAATAAAAACTCTGCCGGTTGCCATATAAAAACAAAAAATACCTTTATTTTAAACTATATTTTAATATTTTGAGATTTATATTTTTGATTTTTAATTCTTAAGTGGTTGTATACTATATTATAATATATTCACAATTATTTATTACTACATTATAATATATTCAGTGTAATAATTTATGTGCTATATTTAAATATGTAATATATATTACTATATATATTACATTATATATATAGTATAATTTGTATTATGTATTGTATCGATTTCTATTATTTTGTATTTATTTATATTTATACTCATCGCATATATTTATATTTATTTATATACAATATTTTTCCCCTTCCATTTAAATAAGAACGCAGGGATTCCCTGTCACCCCTGTGATACCCCTAACAGCCTGGAAAAGGCAGGTTTTCCTTCAATCAACACCCCTAAGACCACAAGTGAAAGGGGATTCCCTACGGCTCAAACACAGACAATAAAAGAAAAGTAGCTGCTTCCCTCTCCTCAATTTCTTTTGTCCTCATAGGCTCCATTTTTATTGCCCTCTGGGCTTTATTCTCCAGCACCCCGAGCCCCGCGGCTGCGGAGGAAAGAAGGAAAGGGGGGACGGGAGGAGAGGAGGCATGGCAGGCGATGGGAAAGGGCAGGGAGGGAGGTAGGGCTGTGGAGAAAGCGGGAGGGGAAGGTAAAGGCTGGGAGGTAGGGACAGGCGGGGAATCCTCCCAGAGCGCCGGCTCCGTCCCGAGCCCGCCCCGGCTCCGTCCCGAGCCCGCCCCGGCTCCGTCCCGCGCCCGACCCGGCTCCGTCCCGAGCCCGCCCCGGCTCCGTCCCGAGCCCGCCCCGGCCCCGTCCCGAGCCCGCCCCGGCCCCCCGCCCTGCCCCGCAATGCTGCGCTCGGCGGAGCTCGGCTATTATCGGCTGCTTTCGATTGCATTCGACTCTTCGGCGGAGTTCGGCTCGGAGCCGCTCTCTCCGTTCGGCGG
>NW_026108168.1:0-1312 GCF_022539315.1 Serinus canaria | reverse complement strand
AAATAAAAACCCTGCCTCTAACCAAGTAAAAACAAAAAAAATCACTTTCTTTTCAACTATATTTACATATTTTATATCTATATTTTTAATATTTATATTTTTAATTTATACTGATGTATAATTTATTATTTCTATTAATCTCTTCATATTACATCTCTTCATATTAATCTCTGCATATATTTATATTTATACTTAAATTTATAGTTTAGTCATAGATGTATATCTTTATACATTTATTTTATACTTCAATATTTAGATATACATTTCTATAATACTTATATTATTTAAAATAAAACCCTTGCCTCTAACCAAATAAAAACCAAAGACACCTCTTTAGTTACACCATATTAAAAGATTTAAAAATAATTTTGTTATGCTTAACTATGTTCATATGTATGTTTTAAATTTTTACTTATTCTATTTATAGATATTATATATGTTATAGAGAATACCTTTTTATATAATAATGGATACATTTTATATTACATATTTATATTACCTATTTATATTGAATATTTATAGGTATTGGTATATATTATATATTTGTATAGTTGCATGTATATTTTTATATTATTAATATTTATATTGTTTATAAAAACCCCCAGCCTATTACCTAATAAAAACAAAAAAATTCCCAATTTATTCAAAATAATATTTTATATATTTATGTTTACAATATTTGTGTATACATATTAGACTATACTTATATATATTGTAATGCATTACAATAACATATATTATGTTAGTTTTATGTATTTATCTGTTTTTCATATTTATGCTTACCATTATATTTTTCTATCTCTTTTAAAATTTATATTTATTTTTACCTGTCTATTAAACCATGCAAACTCACTCACCTGACACATCCGACCCACAACAATCCTGAGCCTCGGGCAGCGCCGGCACGCGGAGCACGCTCGTCCCGTCGCAGCAGATCCAAACTAAACCCATTTCTGCTACTAACAAAGAACAAAGATCCCACTGCATTTCACCCTATTAAAAACTCACAGAAACCCAACTAGAAATAAATTTAAAAACCCCTCTATATAACTAGCCCAAAACCTCCATCCATTCTAATCCTAAACTTCCTCCCAAACCAGTATCTCAGAAACCCAAAAAACTCAAACACACATTGAAAATGACCTAACTGCTAATAAAAACAAAAACCCGTAAAAAATAAATCAAACCCAGTCACTCAACTCAAAACTGTGCCACTGACCCTAAACATTACTACAAAAAGCACCCAAAGCTCCACCTTTATGCTAACTCGCAAATAATAACAAATAATCCATCAAAATTATCTTAAAACTTT
>NW_026108167.1:0-1321 GCF_022539315.1 Serinus canaria | reverse complement strand
CCACGTGGTGCACGGCAAGATGGCGGCGCCCAGGGGTTCACGTGGTGCACGGCAAGATGGCGGCGCCCAGGGGGTCACGTGGTTCGGCAAAATGGCGGCGCCCGGGGAACACGTGGTTCCGGCAAAATGGCGGCGCCCGGGCGAACACGTGGTTTCCGGCAAAATGGCGGCGCCCTGGCGAACACGTGGTTTCCGGCAAAATGGCGGCGCCCTGGCGAACACGTGGTTTCCGGCAAAATGGCGGCGCCCGGGGGGCACGTGGTTTCCGGCAAAATGGCGGCGCCCGCGGGAAACACGTGGTTTCCGGCAAAATGGCGGCGCCCTGGCGAACACGTGGTTTCCGGCAAAATGGCGGCGCCCAGGAGAGCACGTGATCGCGAACAAATATGGCGGCGTTCGGGACCGGGGTTTTTTTTTCCGGTGTTCCCCCCTTTTTGGCTTGAATGTAGTTAGTTCCCGGTGTTGTTTGGCGTATTCCGGTACAACCGAACAGCTTAGCGTCGCGGGGAATTGTTTTTTAGAGCGAGCGGTTTGTGTCGGAATTTTTATCAGGCCTCTGCTAGGACGCCTATGCTTTAGGGGTCCTTTCTGTGGCGTGTCGCTCTCGTGACGTCACCTGTGGGCGTTGTGGGTGTAGTGCGCCGGTTTGGGCGGCAGGGGGCGCTGTTCCTGCACTGTGCTATGTGTGCTGGTAGGGGGTGTTGTTATGTAATTCATCCCGTCGGACAGCAGATGGCGCTGTCCGGGCTATATGGGGCTTGGTCTAAGGTGGGGGCTGGTGGTTGATTGGTACCCGGTGGGGTACTGATTATAGGGACCTATATATCTATTAAAAAGAAGAAAAACTATATGTCTGGTGCAGCAGTAGAAAATTTCAGGCTCCTGGGGAGTAAAAGGGTTTGCTTTTTTAATTTTTTTTTTCCTTTTAGTCCCAGGGAGCCTGAAATTTTCTACTGCTGCATCTTTAATTCAAAGCTAGAAAGGAAGACAAAAGTAGAGAGAGAATGGAGATGACCGAGACAAAAGTAGAGAGAGAATGGAGATGACCGAGACAAAAGTAGAGAGAGAATGGAGATGACCGAGACAAAAGTAGAGAGAGAATGGAGATGACAGAGACAAAAGTAGAGAGAGAATGGAGATGGACAGAGACAAAAAGTAGAGAGGAAATCGAGAGAGGGAGAGAGGGGAAAAGAAGAATAGAGAGGGAGAGGAGAGAGGGAGGGTGGGGGAAAAGAAGGAGAGAGGGAGGGGGAAAGAAGGAGAGAGAGGGGGGAAAGAAGGAAGAGAGAGGGGAAAAGAAGGAGAGAGAGAGGGGGGAAAG
>NW_026108166.1:0-1552 GCF_022539315.1 Serinus canaria | reverse complement strand
ACTATGAAACTATTTTAGTTGGGAAAAAAATTCTAAAATTGTGTAGATAGTTGCAAAGAAGCCAAGAAAATAGGAAAGAAACAAAAACAGAGAAAGAGAGTCAGGTGGAGTCTGCTAGCTAGTTCTAGAAGTAGTCTGCCAGGAAAAGGAAACCCCAGTTGAATTTCAAATGTATTCATGCATTTGATTGAGTAACTGGTCAATGTAAAAACCAATCCTTTCATACAAGTTGCCCTGGCAACGTCAACTCCAACAGGTTGACACCACCATCATGCCTGTCCCAGACATATTTAAAAGAGAAATGATGATTTTCTTGAAAATCTATTTGCGTAAAAGTTGCAAGGTATTGGGGGGATTCTCCACATTCTCATTCCTCCATGTGGCTTGAAAGTATATTTGATAAAATATGCAATAAAGCATATGATTTATAGGGTAGAGTGAAATGGATGACTTGGGAATTGATCTCTTTTGGATATTAAACTTCATATCCACTCTCTGTGAAGTTTCTAAAAAAAATATGGAGCACAGGCATGAATCTGCCACTACAAGTGGCAGTATGTTAAGCAAACATACATAGTCCCCTTCACATGCCCCCCCTTCCACACACTCCTAGGCATGCACAGAGATCGGCATAGCAGATAATGAACACCTTGGAAAAGACTGAAATGCTAAATATGTCTCTCTTTGTGGGCAAAATAGCTGGTACAACAATTCAAATATCTGGTACAAAAATTCTGTTTCATAGCTACCTCATATTTAAAACACAGCTTTTCATTTAATTATACTTGCATAATATTTTCATTTCATTTGTTTCTTTAAAATTACTTAGTTCTCAAGTGCTGTATGTCTAGGATATTTTCTTCTCAAAAGAGAAGAAATTAAATTATGTCATTTCAGAAGAAAATATTGGTTAATACAATTTTAAACCATCATGATATAGAAGAATTTGTTTGTCCCTCACTAAGGTGGAATAACTATTTTGATCATCAATCATTTACAGTGAAATATTTCACATTTTTAATATGCTTTCAATCAGTTTTGATCCTCATTGCTTATTCATTGTAAACAGTAATTTCTCAGTGCATGGGAAGTGTGTGTGGTACATCTACATTAGTTCAAACACCAATTCCGACTAATGGCCAGGCTGAACTACGGTAAATAATGTCCTGAAGGATATTTTACCACCTTCTTTGGTGCTTCATTAAATCCTAACGTGATGAACTGTTTAAAGACAGAGATTTTTTCTCAGAGAGTGTCCCATGTTGAAACACATCCCATGTGTTTTATGTTGTAGTTCTTATCTCTTTGAAAATTTGATATCTTCTGCATAGTTTTCATTAAGCTTTCTGTTACAGTAGTGAAAATCATAGATAAATGCAATTTTGTACATCTTTGAATTTACCCCAAGAGCTGAGATTTGCTGAGATTTGCTCCTATACTTCAACCTGAGTTTCTTTATTCAAACTTTGTTTCTCTACAATCAAGAGTTGCATTCGTTGCTGTTCAAAGCCCCATCCAAGCTGACCTTGAATACTTTCAGGGATGGGACATT
>NW_026108165.1:0-1554 GCF_022539315.1 Serinus canaria | reverse complement strand
GCTGGTGTGTGCGGCGGTGCTGCCGCCTTGTGGGTAGGTAGCGATACTGCACTCCTGCGACTGCAGGCAGCCCCCGCGGTTGCCATGTTGGGAGTGGCGTGTGGCAGATGTCGCGGACTCAGTTGACCTTCTCTAGGTGGCGGCAAAAAGGGCGGGAAACTTGAGGACCTGCGGTCCGTCTAACTAGACTGCCTGCACAGTCCCCCGGAGCCAGCCTGGCTCCGACGGGATTTTCTGTGGCGTTTCAAGTGCTGTGAAAACGAGCTGTGAGCTCAGTGGCAGGGCTGACGAGCGTAATTCGGCGGGTTTCTGACAGGCATCTACGTAAACGCCTCACTCGGTCCAGGGGGCCTCGTGTTGCCGGCATCTTGGGAGTGGCGCTTTCCGAATGTCGCGGACTCGTTTGACCTTCTCAAAATGGCGGCAAAAACGGCGGGGCAATTAAGACCCCGCAGTCCATCTAACCCGACTGCCTGCAGGGCACCCCGACGCCGGCACGGCTGTGAAAGGATTTTCTGTTACGTTTTAAGTTCCGAGGACGCGGGCTATGAGTTCAGTGGCGCCTCAGGCCGGCGAATTTAAGTGAATTTATGACAGGCATCTGCGAAAACGCCTCTGTCTGCCGGAGGGGGGGTGGGGTGGGGTTTGTCCGCTTTTGCTACCATCTTGAGAGTGGCAAGTCGCGAATGTCGCGGACTTTCTCTGACCTTCTCAAAATGGTGGTAAAAAGGGCGGAGAACTTAAGGCCCTGCAGTACGTCTAACTTAACTGCCTGCACAGTACCCCGACGCCGGCGCGGCCCCAGAAGCATTTTCTGCGGCGTTTCAAGCGCCTCGGACAGGAGCTGTCTGCTCATGAGCGTCGCGGGCAGTTGTAATTTTGAGAGTGTCTGACAGGCATCTACGTAAACGCCTCACTCAGGCCAGGGGGGCCTCGTTTGGTCGCCGTGTTGGGAGTGGCGTATCGCGGATGTGGCGGACTCGCTTGACCTTCTCAACGTGGCGGCACAAAGGGCGGGTAAATCGACGTGCCCGGTAATTCTGCCACCTTGTGGACAGAGAGCGGTACTGCAGCCCCCCGAGCCACTGCTTTGCCCGTCGCCTCCCGGTGCCGGGGGGCGGGGGAAGGACCGCTGCCCATCGAAGGAAGGCGAGGGGCGGGAGCGAGCGGCGAGCGTGGCGGTGTCTGTAAATAGAGGGTAGGGGTGAAGGAGATTCTGGAATTCGAAGGGACACGGTGGCTGAGAAAAATGGAGGGGGGGCGGCCCGGCGGGGCCGGATTCGGCGGGCGGCGGAGGCGCCGTCGGAGCGGGCCGGGGGCAGCGGGCGGGGGCAGGAGAGCGGCGTCGGAACAGGGCTGCACCCCCCGACCCCCGTGCGCGCCCCTGTCCAGGCGGTGCAAGCGACCGCGCGCCGGAAAATCCCGGCGGGGCAGCGCCGGGCGGTGTGCAGGCGGCGCAGGAGGCGGAGCGGGGTCTGGGCGCTCCCCGCCCTTTCGGCCGCCGTCTTTGGAAGGTCAGGCCGGTCGCCCGTCTTGTCCCTCCGGCTCCCTGTC
>NW_026108164.1:0-1645 GCF_022539315.1 Serinus canaria | reverse complement strand
AACTTCTTTTTCCCATGGAAAATGGCCTCAGTTCTCAGCCACTGCCCTTGGCCAACACAGGGTGTCAAGCTAGAAATTGGCAATTTTTGCTGGATTTCTCCATAAACAAAAGGTGCCAGCAACCAGGACCCTGCACATCCTTAATGCCCCAGTGGCCAGCTTCAAACTGCTCCCCAGACTCTTGGGAAATGACTCCTCTTTCCCTAGGGAAAAGGCCTCTGTTTGCGGCTACTCCGCTTGGCCAACAGTGGGCAAAAAGCTGCAATTGAGCAATTTTGCAGGATTTCTCCAAAACGAGACCTGCCAGTACTATGATACTGCATGTCCATAGGGCCCCAAAGACCAGCTTTAATCTGATACCCAGACGCTGGGGAAATGACTGCTTCTTCTCTCAGAACACGGCCTCCATTTGCGGCTATTACGCCTGGCCGACAGTGGGCGACAAGCTGGAATTGGGCAATTTTTGCAGGATTTCTGTATCAACAAAAGCTTCCAGAAATTAGGAACCTGCACGTCCTTAAAGCCCAAAAGGCCAGCTTTAATCTGACACCCAGACCCTGGGGAAATGACGTCTTTTTTCCCCAGAAAATGGCCTCTCGTTGCACCTTCTCCACATGGCTGACAGAGGGTGATATCCTGGAAATTGACCAACTTTGCTGGATTTCTCCTAAAAGAAAGCTGACAGCACCTAGGACCTTGCAAATATTTAATGCCTCAAAAGGCCAGCTTTAAACTGATACCCAGACCCTGGGGAAACGACGTCTTTTTCCCTAAGAAAATGGCCTCTGTTTGCACCTTCTCCGAGAGGAGTACAGAGGGCTCCAACCATAAAATTGGCACACTTTGCTGGATTTCTACTAAAAAAAACCTGCCAGCCACCAAGACCCTGCACGTCCTTAATGCCTCAAAGACCATCTTCAAACTGATATCCAGACCCTGGGAAAATGACGTCTTTTTCCCCCAGAAAATGGTCTCTCTTTGCACCTTGTCTGCATGGCTCACAGAGGGCGCCAAAGAGAAAATTGGCCAACTTTGCTGGATTTCACCTAAACAAAAGCTGACAGCAACTAGGACCTGGCAAATATTTAATGCCCCAAAAAGCCATCTTTCAACTGATACCCAGGCCCTAGGGAAATGTCTGCTTCTTCCACTAAAAAATGGACTTTGTTTGTGGCTAATTGGCCTGGCCAACAGAGGGCCCCATCCGGGAAATTGGCAATTTTTCCAGCATTTCTGTATAAAAAAAAGCTGCCAGAAACTCGGACCATCCACATCTTTAAAGCTCCAAAGGCCAGCTTTAATGTGACACTCAGACCCTGGGGAAATGACTTCTTTTTCCCATGGAAAATGGCCTCAGTTCTCAGCCACTGACCCTGGCCAATACAGGGTATCAAGCTAGAAATTGGCAATTTTTGCTGGATTTCTCCATAAACAAAAGGTGCCAGCAACCAGGACCCTGCACGTCTTGAAAGCCCCAAAGGCCATCTTCAAACTTATATCCAGACCCTGGAGAAATTATTACTATTAAACTTTTAAAATGTTAAAAACAAGTAAGAGGTGGTTTTTCTCACAAAGATATAAAAAACCAACATAAAACCATCAAAGTCAACAAAAAAAACCCCAAATCCCAAATAAAAAGACACCT